>NW_008580215.1:58275-70166 GCF_000520115.1 Aphanomyces invadans | reverse complement strand
AAATACATAAAAAATTTTCCTTTTCATATTCGTTTCTGAAGTGACATACAAATTTTAAGATATTTCCTGATGGCAACTCATACTTTAATCCAGTGAAAAACTTGCTAACAACTATTATGGACCAGAGTAGTACTGCTTTGGCTTCTTCTTGGGGCCGTACTTTGACACCGGTCTCCCTCGTCGAGGCTGCACCGCAGCTTCTTCGTCTTCCATGGCCCAAACGTGAATGCATGGTGCTCAGCCTTGATAGGCTATTTCGCGCGCATAAAACCTCTATAAATTAATAGTTTATTGGGTTGTAGAGGGTATATTAAGTGTTGAGGTGTATCTTGGCGCGCGGGGAAACCTCTGATACTTTTTCTTAGCCTTCGTCATTAATTTATTGATTTACATGGGTGTCCGACTCGTAATGGCTGTCCGACTCGAATTACGCTAGACGGTAACCTCAAATTGGGCTACGCTTTCCGCAAAACAACTGCTTGAGTCAAGGTCAGTCTGGGCGTCGTACGTCGTGATGACTAGATTGGATGGGATTTCCGGCGAGGCAGGCGGATTTTCTATGCGGGGCATTTGTGGTTGAACACCAAAGGGGCGACGCTGGAGAGAGCACGCTCTTCAACACTAGGCGCCTCAAAATGGTCGATGCCACCGTGGTTCGTCGTACGTGTCGGAGGTACGAAAGGTGTCAGCATTGCAGGGTAGCTGACGGTGTGATTCCTGATATGGACAGCCTTCTGCATATGCATAGCCCTAACTGTCTGTCGCGGATCCAAATCACTTTTTTGCATTTTCTGCGATGACCCTCGAGCGCCTCTTTCTGCGATGATTCCATCGTCTTGACCAAGAGCGAGCGCAGGTGGGCGATGCGGGGGCCGCGTTCCTGGATCGAGTTGAGTTCCAACTTGGCGCTACGAAGGGCGCGGGTGTTGCCGTCCTTGAACTCGACCACGACGTCGACGGAATCGGCGACCTCCAAGAGGCGGTGGACGCTGGAGGCAATGTTGGCGGCGGTCACCGTGGTGGCGGCAATGGTGGCAACGACGGCGAGTATTACCATGTCGAGTAGTTGGTTTGACGAGGCAAATGTCGGAATGGCGAAACGCTACGACGACGAGCGGTGGCAGCCTCTGCGGGGTCGATTGTAGTACGGATGGATGGATGTTGCCAAGCGGTACACACCCATCAGTTCCTGTTCGAACCGGGCAGGCTCATGCTAGCACAGCATGGACGCGACGATACACGGGACACTTCACGATTGCATGTTTGGATAACAATGGTCGTCTTTTCTTATGCGCAAGTAGCTACCTCCAGCGTCACAACTCGTCGATGACCTTTTGGTCCCTTGACGACGTCCTCGACTCGCACACACTTGTGTCAGAGGACTTGCTCTCCCTTGCTCGCCCACGAGTAGTGGCGCTGACGCATGCCCTACCTTCTTACAGTGGAGCGCACCACTAGAGACTTTGGCTGACGATTCCTTTGTCCATTGTAGGGCTCTTGATTGAATCCTACGTCAAAACATCGTCGTCCAGGCTTATAAATTACTGTGGTAGACGACGACTTGTCTACTGTCATCGGCTGCCCTCTTCTACTCCAGTTCTCCATGGTGGATGAAGCGAGCGGGCCATCACGTCGGCACCCCTCGCGTGCCAAACTCTTGACTACTCGCCGCCTCGCATGGCCCCCGACTGGGTTGACAAAGATTGAGCATAGTTTGAGTGCAGTGGGGGGGGCGTAGCCGACACATCGACCTGGCTCAGTTGGATCGTCTGCAGTACCCAATCGACTGGAGCTAATCTCCCAAGACTTTCATGTACCGACGCGGCCGGGCATCGTTTAGGATGTGCCAGCACACTCTTTGCAGTCTCCGCCGCCTCCAACCCTTCGATGGTATGGTGTTGCGACAATTGAACCCTAACTGCTCGTGTCCAATGCAACACCCAATCGTGGAAATGACCGTTAAGGCCAAGGTCTTGGTGTGCCTGCATATTTCGATAGGCGGTCTCGCTTCTAGTCCAAGACGTTATGGCTCAAGCATCAGAAGCTTCCCCGTCGTCAAAAGGCCCCTGCGTCAGGTACATACATGATTCACGAAGGCTTGCCCTCCCCCCCGCCATGGTGCTTCATCCTACCCTGTGTCCTGTTGGGCTTAGATCTACGTCGGATGATGATACCGAGCACAAACCATTCGTAGCCCCGGACGACGTAAAGGAGAAGTACCATGCGTTGCTGTCGACGATGGAGCAACGTATGTCCAAGTGGGCGCACGTCGTCTTGACCGAGTGTTTGTCCATAGAACGAACGCAACATGCCATCGCAGTCAAATCGGGGCACGATGTGCATCCGTCCCACCACGTGCACGCCCCCCGCAACGTCGACAAGCACGAGCCGCTTGAAAAGCACGTGCGAACGGGACTCCCTCAGCCCAACATTGTACATCAAAAACACATCATGCAGCCCAAGGAAGACAAGCCGAATCGGTGCAGCGCCAAGATAACCAAGTTGTAAGGCGTTGTTGCAAAAGGTAAAAGTGTGTGCGCCGTCGGGGAATTGAACCCCGACCTTCTCCTTGGAAGGGAGAAATCCTAACCATTAGACTAACGGCGCTGGCGCATATAACAAAAACAAACACGAGATCAAATCAATGTAGCACCATTTCCCGACTTTGGCAAGGTCGGGGCCACCATGCCTTCCCTGCGGCGATGACAGATTTCTCTGCTGAAGCATCGTCGTACATGTTGCTTTCTAGCCCGTGGGCTTTAGGTACAGCTTGCTAGCTGCATTGCCCAGGGAAAGAGCGGCCGGACGAGGGTGTCCGCACCGTCGACCACGGGCGGCATGGGTCGGATGTCATCATGCCTTGACACATGACCCTTCCGACTTTGGAGATACGATTGCCAGCGACGGCCAACTGCGTGCGGGGGAGGTACGTTCCAGCGAGCCACGTCGCCCCAACGTCTGTGATGTTATTTGAACTCAAGTCGAGCGTGCGAAGTCGCATGAAGCGCAGCTGCTCTCGTGGTTTCTGCATCGTTGACGCAAACAACTGCCTGCACCCTCTGTCTCCGTACGTGTCGCCCGAGTATACCACGGATCGAAGTTGCGCCATCGTTGGTAAATATGTCGCAATGATTTGAAGGGAATCTCCACGACAGGCCACGTGACGCAGGACGAAGTGCCGCAGAGAAGGTGTTGCCGCCACGCCGGCACACAATGCGCTCAATGCAGCGTCAGACAGCGGCACGTCCGACAACGTGAGGCTGGACAGTTGAGTCGTGGGCAATGCCTGCGCCAGGGCGAGCACGGCCACGGGTTCAAGGGACGGGTTGTTCGAGAGTTTGAGCGCTCTAACAGAGGTGGAGAGGCGAAGCCCACATGCCAGTGCTTCAATATCGCGGCTAGTTAGCATGCAGTCCATGAATGCGATCGACGGAATACTGAACGGCCTAGAGTTGTCTCGGTTCTCGAACGTCTTGTGGAGCTGCGGAAGGCGTGAGTGCGCAATGGCCACCTCGGTCATCGACGTGGTTGCCAAAATGGCCTGGTAAAACTGGGGCACGGACTCCTCAACACGTTCGAAGCTCCAGTGGCTAAACCCAAACGATCTCACGTATGGCTGCGACAACCACTGCATCATGTCTTGGAGCATCGAAGATGTGATGGCGAACTTGGTACTTTGCGTCGATGGACACGTACAATGGAACGATGAGATGCGCGACGATGTCGCCAATGCCTTGAGCACTTCCTCGAGCGCAGTGGAGCGTTCGGACCCGTCAAAGGACACCTCCAACTCGTTCAAGGAGCTCAGCTGCGCAAGCAGGATCGTCCATTCGGTGGAGTCGCGAACGACCGACGCCGGGATGGCCAACTTTGTTATTTGACGTGTCAGCGACGAGGCCCATCCCAATATCGGCCGATTCGTTGGTGCGGTCGGCGATGGCTGGACGAGTCGAACATGAACTTCGTGGGCATGTGCCATGACACTCTGCAACAGCGATCGAGGCGCACGGGTACTGTGGACAGCCACGGTCGCTTCCACCGCACGCACATGGTGCCTCAGAAGAGTGTCCATGCTGTGGCGAAGCGTTGGTGCGTTCTCCAACTGGCTGGACATCGCCATGGCGACAGCGGATTCTACTCGAAACCGAGGCCAGAGGTCGCGCGGGTCGAGCAGCATTGCTTCAGCTATTCGTTCAAAGTGGACGAGGTGTCCAAGTACGTGTGGCTGCGTTCGAAATGCCGTCAAGTAGCTGAAAAAGTCGGCCGCATTCGGAACGAACGTCGCGATATGTTGAATCAAGTCTGGTGGAAGCTGCACAGAGGAGTTGCCGTGACCTGGCCCGTGGACTCGTTGCTTCTTTGCCATGGAGCCTCGCTCGCGACTTTGGACAATAAGCGGTCGGGCACCCCTTCACATGCGAGTATCTGTCGTCCACGTGCATACCAACATTCAACATCTCTGTCTGTACAGTGCCGCGATGCCATCGGATTGCTCGAGCTCGACCGGCTACTTGGACAGCAAGAAGAGCTCGAAGAGGTCGTGCCAAGCAGGCCCAGTCCGTCCGTGTGCGCTTGACCGCGCGACGTGGCGCGTGCTGGCAAGGTTGTAACGTTTTGGGCAGTATTTCGACGGGTTGGCTGGAATTTGGCATTTTTGGAAAGGTCGCGATCGGGCTGCGATGGGCGGCGAGGACATGGCCAAGCGGCATCGAAAGTGGATGCAGCTCATGGAGGAAGCTGTCCAAGCCGACGGATGGGGACAGGTCCTCGAAGCTGTCGAGGCATACGAGAAGTACGTTGGGTGCGTTGACGAGTGGCGTTTACACGTGGTGGCGATGTTTGAGTAGAGCGGCGGGCGTCATCCTGGCCGACCTCCCCACGATGGGCCTCACCGACGACCAGCACGACATTGCTGAAAAGGTCGTCGTGGCCATGAATTTGCGGGCAATCGGTTTGAGCGCGGTCAACGGCAACCCGCGCCCAAACAAAGACGACATGGCGGTCCTTCTTGAAGGTTTGCCTCGACGTGGCATCGGACATGGGTCATCGGGTGCATGTAGTGTTGGACAGCGTCACGCGGAAGACTCCTCGTGTGTTTCCACTTGACCTGGCCGACCTGGACGAGTCGACGGCAGCGCCATCCATGTACGGTGCATCATCCGCACGGCAACCGAGCGTTGTAACCGTCGTCCTTTTTAGCGCGCGGGACTCGCTTCCCCTGCAGAAAGAGCACCAACAGAGCAACCGGCGGTCGAGCAAACACGATGCGCTGCCGTCGACGGCACGTGTCCCCGACTCGACGGGCCTGGACGACTCCCCTCAAACCGTCACGATCACGATCCAAAAGATCGGCCTCAAGGACGTCGATCGATACGTCGACCCTCAGATCGTCGTGTCCGTCGTGGACAAGGACTTGGTCGTTGTCGAAGAGAAGCAGGAAACGTCGATCGCGGCCGTCCGGTCGGCGCCGTACATCTTCTTCGACATGTCGGTCGTGCTGCGCACGCACTTGCACGTCCTCCGGCAAAGTAGGCACACATGCCCCCTTCCTCACGCATCGTGTGACTCGTTGTAGGCGACAGCACCATCTACTTTGAGTTTGTTCACTACAAGAAAGCCAAGCGAAAGAAGAGCGTCCGGTGCTGGGCCATGCTCGAGATGGACGAGATCAAGGCCGCCGGCAGCGCGGCCCTCGCGCTCGAGCTCTACACCAAGCCGTGCGACCCGTCCAAGAAGCATTTGCACCTGTTCACGGTGAAGCCGCTCTACTTGCACATCGACATTCGACTCACGGCCGCGAATTGATCCAACGGGGTAGTACCGCTCCGGCACCACGGATCGCCCACACTCTCTCGACAGGTAGCCCTCGTAAGGCCGTTGGCAATGGCAGTTGGCCCCGTGCTATCGTTGCGGTGCCACCCGGCGACAAAGCCGCGGACGGGGAACAGGACGAAGCCGGACAGTCGACCACCGAGACAATGCCACAGATTTAACTTAGGTTACATGCGCTGTTGGGACGCCGTGCTGCGCACCAAGAGGGAGCTGCCGTCGCTGCTCGTGCTGCTCGTGGCGGGGGCGCCCGTGAACGCCTTGGTCAGGTCGGCGTACTCTGGTTTGTTCCGGACCGCGTCATGGGGCACGTTGACGACCTCCAACCGGATCAAATCGTTTCGCTCGTCTCCGACGGACGATCCTTTGGGGGTACATGTCAAAGAAGCGGTCGCAGGGGCGGGGTGCACGAGAGGTTCAGCTCGGGGCGAGTGGCCGCGTTGTGGCAGCTGTCGAAGAGGTCCTGGTGGCAGGGGCGGCAGCGTTCGATAAGGGGAGAGCTCGGTGGGGTAGTACAGCCGAGAATCGTCTTGCGCGAGGTCAGGCGGGGGGCGGTGGTGCTGCGGGTAGTATGCCGGTGAATAGCGCTGGTCGTACAGGTCGGGACGAGGCGGCGGCCACCAAGCCCCAGGCTGCGGCGACGACTTTGGCTGTCCTTGGTATTGCAGACCGCCATCGTAGTAGTACGGACCGTAGCCATCGTCGTGGGGCGGCACGGCCGGGGGAAAGCCATATCGGTGGGGGCTGTCGAATCGGTCGTCTCGAAATGGAGCGTGATTGTATTCGTCGTAGCTCGCGTCGTGGTAATATGGAGGTTGGGTCAAATCGCGCTGCGGTGGTATGGCGAGGTTGTTGCGGTGGGGCTGAAGAGGTACGTGGTTGCTGGAATCGTACATGCCAGGGGGAGCAAAGCCACCTCTGGGGAGACTCGTCACGCAGGGGCTCGCGTTGTACGACCCAGTCCACGACCCGACCACTACGCATACAAGTCGATCGAGGTGGCACGAACGAAGCAAGGTCTTACGTTTGGGAGTTGTGCTGGACGACATGGCAAGGCAACTGCCCGAGCCACCATATTGACTCGACCCGAGCGAGCACGTCGTGCACACCCGCGTTGGCTCGACGCGGGTGCCAGTGGCAGTGCCCATGTGCACCTTCCAGACTTTACAGCATGATTTGCACACGACCTACGCAGCATTCGATCAACACACGCGTTCACAGCCATGATCCGGGGCACCCGCGCGCCATGATGCTGCGGACGACGACGTCGAACATACCTCTCCGCACTTTTGACACGAATATTTGACGCCGAACGCTCCAAACTTGCGCTGACACAGGAAGCACCGACTGCGGTGCGTCTTGTCGACGAGAAATGCCTCCGACACAAACGCGGTGCTGGCGAGTCGCTTCTCCCGCACATGGGTCTCGATTTGCCCGATCGAACGGGCCCGCCGCTTGGCGCTGAATCGATTCAACCACGTCGGGACGTTCCCTCCCGTATCGAGTTGCATGAGTTGCGTGACTTTGAGGAACCCTGGCCGGTCCGATTCGAGGAAGACGTAGCCGACGCGGTGGTGGCTGCCTCGGACAAGCCCCAGCGTTGGCCCAAAGTCGGGACACGCCCCCAACTTGATGGACTTGAACGATCGCATCCACCCGCGCCGCCCATTCACGTCAAAGTCATACCGTCCCTAGATTTGTCACGACAAACGTTTCAACCAATCCAAAAATTCGTCTGAAAGACGAACCAATCAGAAGAATTGAAACGAAATCCGTGAACCAATCTGAAGAATGCACACAATCGACCCCACCACCGACAAATGAAATTCGCCAACACACACACACCTCCATGGAGCAAAAATCGCGGTGGTTGATGACGGCAGGCACAGGACTCCCGACGACCATCCACCTGACCCCGACAAAGTGCCGAGGGTTGGTCTCTGTGGGCTTGGCTATGG
This sequence comes from Aphanomyces invadans, assembly GCF_000520115.1. Classification (NCBI taxonomy): domain Eukaryota; phylum Oomycota; class Saprolegniomycetes; order Saprolegniales; family Verrucalvaceae; genus Aphanomyces; species Aphanomyces invadans. The sequence goes on along the minus strand of NW_008580215.1, from coordinate 62,379 downwards.
TGTACAGGAGTGCGCCATCGATGATATCCTTGGCAAAGTTGCGCCGGTACGTCGCGTAGTCCTCTGGAGTTTCTGCTTGAAACAGCGCCGACACTTCGTCGATCGTGGCGTGTACTTCGGTGGACGAAATGTAGCTGATCACACGTGGCGGTGCGGTCGGGTCGTGCCCGACAAAGACTTGGACGTCGTGGTCGTCTTCCAGGAGCGTCCACTTGATCGGGCCGTTCTCGAGTTGCGAGTATTGCACCTACGCCCCATGAGCTCGATCCTTCTCCGACTGTGGCCCCTACCAGGTCGACCGACGCTTGCTCGGCAAACTCGCGCAGCGTGATTTCATCCTTCTCGGACAACGGCGGACAGCGGAAGAACGTCTGTGGGAGCGGGAACGACGCCATACTTGTGTTCTTCCTCAAACCGCGACTGCCTCGGCCAAGATGGTACCGAAATCGGGACCAGCCTCACCCAAAGAGGCAGTGCGTGCATGTGGTCTCTTTGTCAACCAAACGGTTCAATCCACACGAGATAGAATACGTTTTATTCATAAAACGCTGTCCCGGCAATTGCCCACGGTTTTGACGATGGTCACGTTTTTCTTGCTAAACGTCGTGGGGATTGACGTTAAACCTAGAACGTCGACTGTGTTTTTCCCCGTGGGACAGCGGTAAAACGTTCACGACAGTCAGACACGCCGTTATTGTGCATGCATACAAGCATGATCAAGGGGTTTCCATGTGCATGGCGGTGTACATGCACCGCCATGCAAATGGACCGAAAGAGACCATGTAGGCGTAAATCCGATGGCTAGTGTACCGACCGAGCAGTAGATTGTAGTGGGCTGCTTGCCAGTCGAAATGACGGTTTCATATACGCCATGATGTCCATACAAAGTTGAAATAATAGTATTTCGGGGGACGTTTTAGATAAAACGTGTTCAAAATTCTTGTCACGGGACCACATTGGCGACAGGATGGCACTAGCTGAGGGTGATGCGGTGAAAGGCAGCGACCGCGGTGCTGGATGTCATGCTCGTCCGTGGCTGCGTTGGCGCGCACAGAGTAGCAGCGCCACCCACGTTTGCACATGTGCATGGGCCGGTGACTGGCTAGTCTGAATGTCGCTTCCGCTTGATCGTCGCATCACAATCGGGTCCTGAGCACGCTGGATGTCGGTTGGAGGGGGGTTGCATTCGTAATGGTGTCTCGCGCGCGTAACAACGATGGCGTGGAGCCCAAGCTGGACGCCGATCCACCGCGGATGCACACTCCACGCAGCGCGGCAGCCCATGGATGGAAGAGACCCTGGCATGGCGATCGTGGATCGGCCGCGCCGTCTGCACCACGAACACACCCACAGTACAGCCATGATCCATGCGTAAACCAGATGATGACATGCTTGGAGAGTGCGGGCGGCACCCGAACGTCGCCAACGTGGCACTGTCTACGATGGACCAGCCCGACACAACGCGCTGTCCGTCCCATGCCAAGAGTGCGTATGCGGTGTACGCTATCCGTCTGAGTGGATCCACGGGCTTGACAAAGTGTGGCACTGGACGCGTCCACATCGGCCACGGCAGCCGAGCCATCCGACGACCGATTGATGCAACCGATCCGACCATTTGCACTCGCTGGAAAGCTTCGAAACCCTTCACACAGTATCGGGTGTGTCGCGGTCCGGTCTCGCGAAGCCCTGCAACTCGCGCTACTGTCTGGACGATTCCTCGCAAACGTGACATCCAAGTTAAATACATGCACGATCGGGCGGCGACATGACGAGGGGAATGATGTCGTTGCGGGCGTTGACGGGGGAATGGAATAACTCACGCGGCGACACTTGATTGCACGGTGTCGTGGAAGCGAGTCGATGAGGTGGCATGCCTGTGCTCTGGCCTTGGGGCGGATCGTACCGCGGCTGGTGCTTGATGTGACGACGGCTCGGCTCGGCGGGCGTATTCCGCGTCGGTCGCCCGTGTACCCTGTCATGGCGAGCTGGTGTCGCGGGCTGCATGCGGTGGCGAGGAGTGCTGGCGTCAACAACGCGCCCGGACGCGCGACTCGCTGACGACAACGGTTCCACTGCGTTGACTTGAAGTATCGATTCGTTCAAAAAGTCAAAACTCTGTAGAGTCGGGGAAGCTGTCGTTGGCGCTGTCGACGAGTACATGATCCTCGGTATCGCTGACGATGCCTTGGTAAGCCGCGGCGGCTTGCATTGCCCGGCGGTGCTCGAGGCGGATGTTGTCGAAGCGGCAATGAATTCTATATGCGGAACAACGTTCGTCAGCGCGGCGCACGGACGGCGATCTCGGTAAGCCTCGTGCCACGTACCTCGTGATGTCGACGCAGGCGTCGCGGGAAGCATAAGGGACTTGGTTCGTTCCATGTGGGGTTGGCCGGCATTGGATGCGCCACAGCGGTGGCTGCACGATGTGCAGACGCGAATGTGTTGCAGCATGCCATCCGCATGCACTTGCCACGTCTTGGAGCACATTTTGCACACCACCTACACACAACCACGCGTCACAAAACGCCCATGCGATTCCTCGATCCATGCGATACCTCGCCGCATTTCCGGCACGACCATTTGCCGCCAAACGCGCCAAACGCCCGCTGGCACAGAAAGCAGCGGCTACGACTGGCCTTGTCGACCACGTCAAAGTCGCTTAGAAATCCCGACTCGGTCAGCCGCTTGCCACGGAGAAACAACTCCATGTCGCCAAGCGCCTTGGCACGTTTCTTGGCACTCAGCCGCGACAACCACGATGGAATTTTCCCATGAAAGTTGATTTGCAAGAGTTGGGTGGCGTGCAGGTACCCAGGCCGGTCCGACTCGAGAAACACGTACGCCACACGGTGGTAGACGCCGCGGACGAGGCCGAGGGTGGCCTCGAGGTCGGGGCAGCAAGCGAGGGCGACGGATTTCATGCATCGGACGAATCCGCGCTTGCCTTGCGTGTCAAAGTCATAGCGGCACTACAAGAAGTGACGCGTCGGTCGGTACGACTGGAGGAACGGTACCTCGATGGCGCAGAAGTCTCTGGGTTTGACGATGGCAGGGGCCGGACTTGCCACCGCCATCCACTTGACCCCGACAAACTGGCGAGGATTTTCCGGCGTCGGCGACGTCAGCGTGTACAACGGCGCGCCGTCTAGTAAATCCGTGGCAAAATTGCGACGGTACGCCTGGTACTCGTCGGTAGTTTCCGCTCGAAAGAGTCCCGCCACGTCGTCAATGGTAGCAAAGATGTGCGAGACGGAGCAGTATGTAAGGACGCCGGCCGGGGCAGTTCGGTCCTGGCCGCACAGGACTTGGAGGTCGTGGTGGTCCTCGACGATGGACCACGAGATCGGGCCGTGGTCGATTCTCGCGTGGCGAATCTAACGGGTTGGATTCAGCTGAGCACGTCTATTCGCCACCCACCGCATCAATCGATGCTTGCTCGGCGAACGTATTGAGGTTGGCCGTGTCGGTGTCACTTAGAGGCGGGCACTGGAAGAAGTGGGGTGGCAGCGGCAGTTTGGTCATCACGCCTGCTGTATGTGTGCGTGGCAAATGCTGGGATGACGACGACGTTGTTGGTCGCCCATCTGGCCAGGCCAGCACTGAGCGTATGAGTGGTCGGGTGAGCCAGCAGACGTGGTCTAGACCTTGACAGGTGTTGCGTCGGCTGCCGTCTCGACCACCATCCGTGGCCGGGCTGTGACGGGGTCGCGCCGTTCAAATTAATGGCACACTTTCGCACTTTCGTGTATATATTATGGCTACAGGTTATTTTAGATCAAGATAATATGAACCCAACGTGACACCAGTCAGTATGTGGCCACAAGAGGCCCGGCACTCGATCGGATGGAACGGCATGGATCGAGCGAGCCCTCGACAGGATTTCCTGGACACCACCCTTTAAACCCGTACTTCACTGAAAAGTTTGGCGTGCTCGCCATTTGTAGGTTAGAGGAGCTGGGTTTTGCTCGACGTCAGGCGTTCCGAACCGTGTTGGGATGATCCACATCATCCGATATACAATGCATGTGTTCAGAGACTGCATCTCGAACACCCCCTCTCTCACCTCCCCCGGCTGGGTGGCGCCGCGGATGCCTCGACAACGCT
>NW_008580215.1:18702-24482 GCF_000520115.1 Aphanomyces invadans | reverse complement strand
ACAGTGCACGTAGGTGCAGGCATGACGTACTCGCCACCGCGACCTCCACACGTGCTCACGACCTCTTGCGATAGATAATGGCGTCCGCCTTGGCCACCATGACGAATGGACTGCCGCCGTACATAGTGCTGGCAATATTCCACCGCAAGTTTGTCGATGTAAACCGAGCCGTCACGTCGACGCGTACATGCCCAAGAAGGTCCTTGCCGCTGGCATTTATGCGCACTATCACAGGAAGTGAAATGCGTCGCATTGTAGTCCACTCGGGACTCATTTAACCATTGACGTTCACTGCACGTTGGTGCACGCCGTTCAAGAGATCTCGGCGCGCTTCCCCATGTTCGACTCCCTCCTCTTGGACATCCGCGACCACCGCGCCAATACGTGTCCGACGCTAGGGATCTCGGCCGTTGAGTCGAATAGGTAGGCACACGCAAGGGCCTCACGGCGCATTCGTTGGCGCTGCTTCAAGGTGAATGGGCAATCACGGGGCATTCGTTGTTTCATGTGGCCATCCCCCGAGATAGAGAATTTGGATCCGCGTTGGATGCGGTACTGCAGCTCCACGGCTACGGCAGGCAGTATCCACCGCCGTCGGTGTGTGGAACCGAGCGGTCCGAGTTTCTCGGAGGCCATGTCGTCGAGTGTGTCAAAGACGACTCTCACGATTGTGCTCATGGTAATCTGCCGTAGAACGTATCGATACGGCATGTCGCGTGGACAAGCGATGCAGTTGAAACACCTCCGAGGAACGGAAACGCCGGGCGGCAATGTCGACTCTGGTGTTCTCCAACGGAAGCGCACGTGCACTACGCTCGCAACAGCCATCATAGCCCTTTTGCACTCGACCTCATTTACCAAGTCATGATTGTGGAGACGTTTGTCCAGTTGAACCAAGAATACGTTGCGCTATCCGTTACCGTTGTGCTACCGACACGTGAAATGGCTGGAGACAGGACCTTCATGGCGCCTCGCGCACCTTTGACGTTGTACAAAACGCCGCGGTCGACATTCGACGTTGATGGTCGTATCATACATGCTTCGCGTCCTCTCATGCACACCGTCGAGAGATTTTGCTCCTTGGGGACCATGCTCCGTTTGCCGTGGCAGGTCGTAGACGATGTCAAGGTTAGACTGTGGCTGTTTCATCACGTCGATAAGTGCTCAACACGGTCGCTCATGCATGCCACCGCCATTCAAGGGCTGTTCGGTAGTACCTCTGCAATGTGCTATCGTCCATCCGTTCTGACGACACAGTCGGTCTTGAAGGTGCGTGGCGCTCTCGAGCACCGTCCTATGCTCCAACGTCGTCTGCGTGCGTGGTATCCCGCATTCGCGTCCTCCATGCAGCCAGCATCCGACGTATCGGCGGCGGCCGCGCCTGCCCCTCGTTGCTTTTGCGATCTCATTGTCATAATTGCTGCTCCCTCCGCCCAATCAAATCCGTCGAATGTGTTGATTGGCCCATCTTTTGGAAGGTATGCAGGGAAGAAGTCCGAATCGGCCATTTTCCAATCGTCATGGCACCAGCTCCACACGAGTCAACGCTGGCGCTGTCAATTAAGAAGAGCCTCGCCGCGTCCACGGGCGCAATGATCACGTCCTTGTTCGTCACTCCTCTCGATGTTGCCAAGGTCCGCCTCCAATCTCAGAGCAATCCGAAGCAGTATCGACCGCCGAAGGCCTGGTCGGCATGCCATCCGTCGTGTGGAAGCGCGACTCGTGGAGCCGCCAGCATGTTGGCCATGGCGCGACCGCAAACGTTGTGTGTGGCTTGTGTGCGCCAACTGAGTATGCAGTGTGCTGTGCCACGCCGTCATCTTCATGGCACCGTCGACGCGCTCCGGTTTGTGTTCCGCACGGAAGGTCTCCGCGGACTCTTTGCTGGCCTTCCCCCGACTCTCATGCTTGCAGTCCCATCCACAGTGCTCTACTATACATCATACGACCATCTCGTCCGCGAAGGATCGCGTCAGTTTCCCGAACTGACGCCGCTGATGCCACTCGTCGCAGGAAGTTCCGCCCGCATTGTGGCGGCCACCGTTGTGTCCCCACTCGAGCTCGTGCGTACTCGGATGCAAAACGGCGTGGAGAAGAACATGTGGTCAATCTTGCGCCGATCCGTGCGCGAACACGGCCTGCGCTCCCTCACACGCGGCTTGCAGGCAACTCTAGCTCGTGACGTTCCATTTTCAGCCATATACTGGACGTGCTACGAGCAGTTGAAGGGACGCCTGGCCAATCGCCCGGAGTTTGACCAACGCCCAGTCCATCTAGCATTCTGCGCTGGTGCTGCCGCAGGGATGGTGGCAGCTACGATCACTACGCCATTTGACGTTGTCAAGACCTTGCAGCAGGTGGATGGAAGCATGCAACTGTCGACGACCCAAGTGCTGCGCCGCCTCGTCACCACCCAAGGTCTCGCAGCTGTAATGACTGGACTCGCTCCACGCCTCGCCAAAATCGCGCCGTCCTGCGCCATCATGATCTCGACCTACGAAGTCGGCAAGATGTACCTGGGCGTGTCGTAGGCCCCGATTTCTCAAATAATTTATGTGCCATTTTGGCGCTCGAAAATCGTTCAGTGGCTTTGAATTTTCCGTCAAAGGCATAATCTTTTTAACATCTTTTGAGAAATCAGCCAATCATGGGCCCCCATGCAAAAGAATTTTCCCCATGGATTTTTTGCGATCCACCCGAAAATCAGCAAAAAATATTTCTTGTGGTGTTGTGTAGACGAATGACGCTGGGGGCGTCACTGCCACTGTCAGATCGCGTCATCCAACCAGCCACGTGGTTGTGACAACCCGTGATATGCTTGATTGCCGCGGTACACCCGACCTCTGTCGTTGGGCAAGACGCTGATGCCGTGGTGACTTTACTGTTTGCAGGGGTCCGGCAACGACGTCGAAATCGATGCACCCATGTGAGCACGCCAAACGATCTGGAACCATCGATGCCTCGTGTGGGCTCCAGCCGTCGCGCGTCCATGATGCCGCGTTGTGTGCAGTGTTTTCTTCTTGGACAGGTGCAGGGAAAATAAGTTTTGACGACGATTTTTAGCTGGGCATTCTCTGAATATCGCGGGGCGATACCATGGAGTTGGCCAAAACGTTGTTACGATGGAGTATTATTTAATTCTACATGGAATTTCGCGGTGCAAGTATTTTATTGGCCATGTGCCCATCTTACTGGCGTGTAATTTAATTGAGTGGGACTTGAGGCCAGCGGTCGCAGAATGCGATTGACCAATCAAATCGCGTAGTTTCATAGGGGTCGGGGTTGAGCCATTGCTTCAACCACGCCAGACAGCGTAACGATTGCCGCCCGGGCGTCGTGGCGACCCAAGCACCCATCATCCGTTGTTCCTTGCAAGTGGTAGCGCGCCGCTATGAGTCTGTTCTTCTGGAAGAAGGATGTGTCTCGCTTGACTAAGTCCTTGCATCATCTGCTGCATGAAGTGGCGCCGGCATTGCCGGACGAAAAGGATGACCTCGACGATGAGCCAGACGCGACCACGAACGGATCGACGCCACCAGAGTCTCCAACGTCGCTTGACGAACCGCCCTCGAACGCAGCGACACCTAGTGAAGTCGATGTCCTCGACGTGGATGCGACGGGTCGCGTCGAACGCCTGCTCACCAAGATCCGTCGGCTCGTATGCGGCACGCCGGACGTCCCGATTCAAACGGACGAGTGTGCGCAAGTCGTGGATATGCTGCTTCGATACCACGTCATGGAACGCCTCGTGCACCCCGATCTCCTCGTGCAAATCTCGTTTGAAGCACAGAAATCCGTCGGTGCGATCGTGAAAACGATGGTGCACCATCACCCGGCCGCGATCCGACCGATTGTGTGTCAAGTGTCGTTCCTCGGTCGGCTCTGTCAGGGATATGCATGTTCCGCGACCGAAGTCGTTCTTGTGTGTGGCTCGATGCTTCGCGACTGCCTCGATACGTTCGACGACGCGATCTCGCTGTTCCTGTCCAAGATGCCATCCGAATTCGACACCCTCGTCAACGTCGCATGCACCCACGCCCACTTCGACATTTCGTCTGATGCGCTGACCAATATCAGCTGCCTGCTGACCCATCACACCCCCGAGCTGGACGCGGAATGCGACCGTCTTTTTGCATCCTACCAGCGCCTCCTGACATCGTCCAACTACGCGACCCAACGCCATGCGCTTCAAATTTTGTCCAAGGTGCTCTTGGACCCGCGAAATGGCTCTGCCATGATGCGGTACATCTCGGACAAGCACCATTTGAAGGTAGTGATGCAGTTGCTGCGGGAAAAGAGCGACGCCCTCCGCCTCGACGCGTTCCACGTGTTCAAAATATTCGTCGCGAACCCGTCGAAACATGCCGACATTCAGTCGTTGCTCCTGCTCAATCGAGACAAACTGCTCAAGTTTGTCGTCGAGTTCGGCCAAGATCACAGCAACGCGTACCCGTCGCTGTCCGCAGAGATTCGCCTTCTCGTATTCACCCTGGAGAAGCTCGCACCTCCAGACGCCACGTCCGTGCCACCCGCGATCCCTTTGTCCGACCCAGAGCGGCCAATGACCCAAAAACAGCTCCAAGTAGAAGTTGTAGATATCTAAGTTAACAGGACGGCATGGCCCTCCAGGTGAAGCACTCATGACTCATTCAGCCAAGCTGCCGCTCACGGGACGTGGTCGCTAAACAACATCGAATATCCTGCCGAATGCAACGTCTTGCCAACCAAAGACTCGAATTCGCTGCGAGAGTCGTCGTCCACCCTGTGACATGCCTGGCCATTTGGCCGTCAAACCCGTCCTCCTCATAATCTCGACGACATGGTTCTTCATCTGCCGCAGATACGACAAGGGAGGTCATTTACTCCAACGCCGGCGCACAGGCGGCGACCGTGACCAGACGGTCGGCAGTCGACAGGTCGGGTCAACGCTTCGACCGACTCTACACGTCGTTATACTGGTTAACGTGGACGCAATCACATCTGGACGACGGTCCACCGCAAGGTGGACGGAATCGGCGACTCGAACACCCACGTTGCGTCGGCCTCGCGGACGGACGACTCGGAAATCGCGACGCCGTCCTTGATGCCAGACACAGTCACGTGCTCCGCTGTGTCGAATTTGACGTACAGCAATATGGACGAGTTGTCGTCGGCAAGCTTAATGTTGTTGAGAAAGCACCCCCGGATGTCGAGCTGGGTCAGGTCGAACTTGGTGCACCCGTTGTCGTGATGGATCTTGAATCCCTGCTTGAGCATGTTGAGGCATTCAGGGGACATGACGTCCTTCAGCAGACGAATCTCGTCGTTCTCAATCGTGGAATCCACCGCGGCTTCAAGGAATGCAGGAGAGTACACTGTGCGCAACACCAACTCGAGGGCGTGTTTCGCGCCATCCAGAAACTCGGGCAGGTCGAAGTCGCATTTGTTCGGGAACGCTTGGTGGATCATCGCAAATAACGCCATCTTCTTCACGGCAAACATGTCGGGGGAAAACACACCGGATTCGTCCCACTCGACGTATCGAGCTTTGTCCTCGATTGCTCGTTGGAACGTAGTGGGTGGATCCTTTGCGCTGCTTCCAGAGAACGTTCTAATGGCTCCATGGCGTACTCTGCCTGCATTATTCGATAGGACCTTGCTATGCAGTCGAACTGTCGTCTCCTTGGTCGGTCCACAGAACGACTGCAGGCGAATGCCGCGTGCAACTTGCCGCCACATGAGTGAGATTTGTGGTGAAAATGGCCAAAACCCTCCAAATTTAATGCCACACAAAATACATG
>NW_008580215.1:9959-13298 GCF_000520115.1 Aphanomyces invadans | reverse complement strand
GTGTGTGAAATCAACGAATCCCACTGCAAATTTAATGATGGTACAACGCTTGCGAGTTTTTTCCCGGTTCACTGTAATACAGCCAAAGTATCCCTTATTGACAAGTACAGTCCATTGATGAGGGAAGGCATGAAAGAGCTCGCCATTGTCGTTGATCTCGTCTTCTGATTCCGACTGGGTCTGGGTCGCGGCGTGGACGTCCAAGCGGCCACGGAAAATCGTAACTTCGGACACGGATCGAGGCAAGATTAGTCGACAAGGTATCCCACAGGTGAAACAGACTCTTCGATCTTCAATCTACAAATTTTTGCTCAATAAGTGCTTTGTTCACCGAGTCTACCAGTGGGACAGTTGGTGGGATGAAACTTGACGTCGGCCGCATACTTAGCGAGTGGGTAGTGCTGGAAGGCGTTGTTTCAGTCACATATGGATTCCATCGATGGCGTTGCAAAACTCAAACACTATGAAGGAGACGGGAATCTAACCCGGGGCCTTCCGCATGCAAAGCGGACGCGTTACACCACCAGAGGCACTCATCCCTGGTCTCCTGGAGCGCCAGCGACCGACGATTGCTTCGCGACCCCAGCGTGGACAATAGTGGCCGACGTCACAAAGTGACGGCGCTCTCCTTGCTAGGCCAACACGCTGACTTCACGTGGTTCTGGGCTCAAAATCTTCCAGCCTTCTCTCCGCCCTCGTGGTCTTCATCTCTACCATAGCGACATGTCGAATCGATTCGTCACTCGGTGATCACTCCGTGTTTGACTACGTATTTATTCTCCCAGTGGAGGAAAGTATTTAGGGGTTAAATGTCAAATACACCCCGATTGAACAGTGTGCTACACCCCCACTTTCCTGCTTTGTGCGTACCACTGTACCGGTGAGAAGAATGAGAAGAACCTTTTCATCGTCACCCCAAATATCGACATTGTCATTGATTCCTACCGCCACTTCTCCCATGTTGCCACCTCCCATGATGGCAACAAATCCCACACAGACGGGCAAACCGTGCTTGTCGTCAATGTACAGTGAGTGTCAAACGTTTTTATATGGTTGATATTCTTTTTCAGTGTCTAATGTCGACAGCACGATTTACAATCATGTGGGGGATATTTGAACTCGAGAATGTCAACAGTGACTAAAGAAAGTTTGAATACAGTAATTGTCCGGCATGATTGGCGCAATAACTCAAACATCGATACTCTGTATTATCCTTTTCAAAATCTTCATTCTTGGCACAAAACATTGAATACATGCCAAATTTTAACGAGGTAAATCACAAATTGTATTGCGCTGAAGTCTCCATCGTTTCATTGTTTGCTAAGGTGACGAATCCAACTGAAGGTCGATCTAAAGCTGGAAAAAGGCACCACTCATATGAATAGCTAGATTGTCGTTACAAGCTACACTGATGGGCTGTCCCTTGAAAAATATGCAAAAAGAATATTTCGGTCTAAGTAAGGCAACATTTCAGTCGATTGTGAAAGGCTACCAAACTCATCGAACAACTCGGTCTCGCTCTGTCCTCCCACGCGGTACCACAGAATACAAGGACCGCATTATTGTCCGCTCGGTTCAACAAATTCAGCATTTAAGCGCTGACTTTTTGCGTGAAGCGTTTCAAGTCTTTCACGAAAAGGTCGTTTCGAACTCTTAACCACTGCCCGTTCAAAGTGGTCAAACCAGCAATCAATGTGGTTCCGAAGTTGTAATTTCTTCGAACGTCGAAGTACAAGTACAGTACTGTACATCTGGAATCTTTTTCACTCAAAGTGGTTCAATCTGCAATCAATGTGACCAACCTGTACATTCAAACTCGATCAAAACATGAATTTGCAAAGGTGCGTGCACGCCAAGCTCATACACAATCAAAAGATGCCAACAGAAGCCAAAAAAACTCGTGTCTTGGCAACGTACCATGACCGAAAAATTCGAAAGCAGTGGCTTCTCACAATAGAGTCGTCTTGACGACAGCTCGACGTGTGATTTACAGCACCATGCCTGTCGACTCAGCTGGGGTGGAGATCGCGCTTCGATGACCAAGATGATACCAAATATCGCTTCACGTCGTTGCATTGTCTTGTATCGGCCCACGCAGCTAGTCGACTGGAAAACATGCACAATGGAGAGAAACCTATGTCAATACAAGTTTTGATCGAATTCGAAACTAATGCAGTTTCGCAACCACAGCAGGCAGCGCAGGGATTCCTAGACAAGGCGGGTGCAGACGAGTTGTGAAACATCTTCCACAGTACAGGTCGAATCGCCGATGACCGGTTGCAAACTGCCAAAGTTGCCTGTGAGTCGATCATGGCAGAGTGGCGACTACATCAGCACCTCCTACAGTTCGACTTATATGCCTCGCAAAGTAAGTTACGCACGCCACTTGACCTCGTGCCACCGGTGCAAGGAGATGTCTGGTGGCGCATGCTGTACCGGATGCTTCCCATCAACTACTCTTTCTTTTTCCTCCAAACCCAGATACCCAACATTATGGAGTGCACGTACCCGGGTTGTACGGCCGTGGAGACGGCGCAAGATGTTTCGGTGGAGTACGGCACTGTGGTCGCGGCATTCGGCTAAATGGAGTCAATTCGGAGCTCATTTGAGTTGAGTCGTCTCTCGGACAAGTTGATCGCAAACCCCAGTGGCAGTTTAAACCACAGCTCCACCACTTGTGTCCCGTCAATTCCTTTGAATTTCAATCTTGCAATTATTATAAAGGAGTGCATAAGCACGCGTTAGCTGCCTCAAAATTGTGTCTAAAATTTCAAAACATGAACTCTACAGCATAGTTTACCAGGGAATCTAATCCCGTTCACTACCCAAGCTTCGTTTCTCAGTGTCAGTATACGCCGTGATAATTGCGTTTGCTATGAAAATTCCTCTTACTATTTCAAGATTGTATCCTTACAAAATGAATTCTATTTTTTTCTACTTACGCTCTTAGTATATTAGTTTTGAATAACAAGTAAAGTTCAGCTATATACTTTTTTCCAACCAGCACTTGAACGAGACCATCCATAAGTTGTGGACTCTTCTCTGACGAGTTTACATGTGCTTTTCATGTCACTCCATCAATACCGCTCTGTCCTTGAAACAATTAAGTCAAACGAGCGGCGATTTAGCGACGCTATGTACATCATGCGCGGTATGGCATTTGGTTGATGCACTGCGCACGGGCTCTCCAGAGCGCAGCGAATTCTTGTCTCCTGTCCCAAGTCCCCACCGTTACGTATCTAGAATGTGTCCAAAACATTTGTTTGCATGATAAAGATTTCACCTTTGCCTTACTGAATATTATGGAACTCAAAAGACGAATATTTTTGAAAATCTTGG
>NW_008580215.1:0-2439 GCF_000520115.1 Aphanomyces invadans | reverse complement strand
CTGGCGATCTGTGTCGTAGTCAACTGTGAGATATTGCTAGGCACGGACTGGATTTACGAATAACTGGTTGGTAATTAAGCCTGGGCAGAGTAGGGCAAATTTCGGAATTTACCCGGCTATTGGGTTAAAGGTACGGGTAAAGATAGAGACGTACAGCGAACGACAGAATTTCTTCCCTCGTGGTACTAGAGAAAAAAATTGAAATTTGTACTTCCTCTGTTTCGGTATGAAGTATACCTTTTCGTAAAAACTCCAGAAGTCAGTCAATATTCCGCTAAATTGAGTCTAAATGGCATAAATGAACAGAGGAATCATGAAGTAATACGCCAGTATTTTCAGATCTCTTTTATTCACCACCAAGCCTGAGTAATGATGTTTCAAACATCAAAAATTCAAAACACACCGTAACTCAGTCAATTCTGCTCCAATCGATCTGAAACCAAGCGGAATCGCTTCCTGCGGTGCCGTCGTCCACGACGACCAAACAGTTGACGGATGCTCAGGGCAGGAGTCGCCGACATCTACATTCGTATGTCGCTGCTCAAGGCCGACGGCCGCATCAAGCATGGTGAGCTCAAGAAGGTCTGCGATGAGTTCAAGGTCACCAATGGAGCACGCTCCAGAAGAAGACTGCATTGCTCAAAAAGGGTCCTTTGCCGCCTCAGTTGGAGTGCGATGACGAAGTTAGCGCGGCGTTGGATGCAATGGGGGAAAGAATTGACTTTGAACGTCGTGTTGACATTCTCAGTGACGTCTTCGACAATGGTTGTCAGTTTCAAGACGAAGACGACTTTGTCCAATGTGGATTCCATTTGCTCTCAATTAGTTGGCGTCGAGTTAGTTTCAGATGAGGAATAAATGTATGATATCATGCAGTCTCTAGTCGTAAAACAGCAATTTTAAATAAAAATACAGGTCGACGAACCCTTTTCATCTAATTGCTTTACATACTTTCGTATAAAATTCACATTTATATAAAGGTGGACTTCATTGTGGAACAGAGGAAGTCTGTGGCAATAATATTTCGACGTTGGGTTTTCCTGGAAATTAGATTGCATTGAACTGTTTGTACTGATGAGAACTGCGCTGTCATTGGTTAAAATCTTGGAATTTCGACGTCAACCAATGCTTGCGACCAAATTGTTACGACCTAGTTGCATGAAAAACTTGTGCATTCACAAGGGTTAATATATCTAGTACACCATACTGTCGTTGAGACTGTAGACCAGAGACTGATATTCTCACAAGGCAATTCTGCCCCATCGGCAAACATTTCCTGATGATATCATGGTCAGACCTACTCGGCTGCGGATACGACGTATTTTTCGCGGAGCCACTTGTTGGTAGGTCAGATTGCTCTTTAGATAGCCCCGCCTCCAAAGATTGAAGCGACCAATGTCATCGTCCCGTACAATCATAATATGATGTCTTGATTTTATTGATTACTACTCACAATATATGTTCAGTTTTTTGCTGAGTCTGAAAAATTGGACACACACTACAATGCAGCGTTTTCGCTGCCGGCAAACCAATGTTACATGCTATCGCGAGGGATGTTAGAGCAATTTGTTGGAGCGCGTATAGCATGAACCGTTTTGTGCGAAATTGGCGCCTGCCTACTGTCGCACAAAACAACGCACCATTTTCTAATGTGAGTGTGCTAATTATCGCCCCAAGTGCAATAATCTGACCTCATGCATCAAGGTGGAATGCAGAATGTATGTTTGAACTAATAGTTGAGTGAAATTATCTTCTTGGTGCGGTAAAATGAAAATACTATCACTCTGGTGCGGAAATCAATACCTAGCGAGCATTGGAATGTTACGGTAATGGTTACAATGAGGTCACCGCGAATGACAGCGGGCACCAAATAGTCATCCAAAAGTAAATTTTCCTTTGTAACTTGTGCACCTCGGTTGATCATGATAAGATAATACCATCAAACTTAAGGAAAAAAGTTAACTAAGTATCTGTAATAATGTGTGTGGTTGTGGTTTGACGACAGCCAGATGAAGTTAATCATATTATGCGCTTGGACGTGAAAAACTTTGTTATCGATTGGCCAAAACAATTGTTAATGACGATGGTTTTGGACGTCCTCAATGTTATATTCCAGAAGCATGGTGAAGTCCACGGGAGCGGATATCCGTCGTTCCCTGTAGCCCACGGGTAAGGTAACCGGCAAGGTAAAGGCATAGCTCCCTGGATTACCCGTTGACTTTTTAACCCTGAGCCCAAGTACCCAGAAATTACCGGGTATGTACTTACGCACCGCATGTCGTGAGTTCCCAACACTCGTCAAGCGCCATCGACGTTGTTTATAATGCCGATGTGTCTCCGCTCTTGAATGAACTCTGGCATCGACAAAGTGCCTATCAATCAGAGAACGCGGGACGGCCTGCACTGATGACCAAGCCTTTGAGTCAGAGGAGCTGGAAG
>NW_008580214.1:116000-119131 GCF_000520115.1 Aphanomyces invadans | reverse complement strand
TAAAGTATCTACAGTGCCATTGAAATTCTTCATTTTGTATTCAACTCCAAAACAACATAAACGCTGCAAATGAATTGATGTAGAGCCTCATTCAAGAGAATTGACCAAGGCATCGAGTTGAACCTCCTCACCAAGTCGGCTATTCAATGAGCCAAAGCGCTCATGTAAACGAGGCGTCAAACTCGACATTATAGGATGCAAAGTCTGTAATGAGAGCATCCTTCTTCATGTAAGAAAGTTTATAATCATTGCTACATGTGATTCAATGGACAATTCCATAACTTTTTGAAGAGTTACGAATGTCTTTGCAAGCGTGTCAGTCGGCAACTCTTAGAACGCCTTTTCTACAGCAACAATAAGTCTTCGATGGTTCGAGTTCACTTTTGGTAATGCTGGCTTTGAATAGAATTAAAGAAACTAAAGTCTCACCCATTGAAATCGAGGCTGTTCGGCGGCTGGTTCGCAGCTTGAATTCCGCTAACTCCTTTTGCACAAGGCATTTCAGTGGCGACACATTTGCGGACTTGCGTTGTCATGCTGAATCAGCACACTGCCCCGTGTACCAAACCCAGGAAATATTTCCTGGATGGCGGAGAAAACCATATTCAATATTGAATTCAAGTAAATGGTGCATCAACAGTTTGAGGGGTAGTGACGATGGTGCTCTTCGGCCGGTTCTTGCTGCCACGCTGTGTAGGGGCTACTTGAACAAAGGGCCAAACTCCAACTTTTCCATGCCACTTCTTTCTGCCATGATGGTCATATCGTGGCCTAGCCACTGCTGCTCGAAACATAACTCTGGTTATGAAACGATTTGACTGACCGAACAAGGAGCCACCTCTTTGTTGTCGCACACATAGTACCTTCGTTTAACCATTGTTAGGTAGAACCACTTTTTATCAACATGCACATAGTCATGTATGTCGGTGAAAAGATGGTGCCCAACAGGTAAGGCCGAACAAGGACAGTGCAAACTTGAGCTCTTCTTGGATGTTCCCGGGGGTGAGGTGAGGCTTGACGTAATTCGACCGGGCCTTGTAGCGAGGATTCTTCATGTGGCGAAAAATCGTCGCCATGGGCACTGCACAGGCGGCCGAGAGGGAACGCAAGGTCTGACGGTGCATTTGTGGAACCCCGCGAATCGCAGCTTCAACTTCGTCACTTGTTCGCTTGACTTGGCGTCCTGAGTTTCCTACAAAGTATACTCCCATATATTTTTAACTGCATAAACCAGTATAACAATTATGTTTGAGAGAATTTACCCTTGCCTTTTTGAGGGGACATCGGTGGCATGGTTATCATCACGACGGGAGAGGTTCTCTTGTCTCTACAACCGTGATAACATCTGCAAATGACAGTGAAACTTGTGTGAAAGCTCGGTCAGAGCCCTCGTGGCAGTATACCTCCCACCGCTACGCGTAACAGCATTTCGTACACGGTTCAGCGTAGAGCAAAACTGGAGTGCTGCGGACGTCCGACGACTCCCGGTCACTGCTTGGTGAGACGGATCCCGGGGGTGGTAGAGGGGTCTTGTAGTGGTGTTAGGTGAGTGCAGATTGTGTTTTGTAGTCGATTAACTGCATAATGAAGTGCTGGGGTAGATTTTTCTGACAAAGATTAATGCCCACCAGTTTTGCCGCGCGATATCTCAACAACCAATATGGCTGGAAAGTTCCGTAACTACCCAATCAAAGCAGAGATCTTGCACTTTCCTACGCACCAATTAGACACCCGAATGGGGTCCTATTAGATAAATACCGCCAATCAAAATTGGTAGGAGACAAATTTTGTGGAACAGGGTAGTAATCCGGAAGATCCGACCACTAAACATTATTCTATCCGACATTTTAGTGACCATCCATCAGCAGTGGAATTTTGAGGAGCAAATCACATTATGTGAGGTGAACATTTTATCCAATCAAACAGCCTAGCGTAAGAGGAGTTTCGGGGTGAAGGTAGGCAATACGCATGTCGTCGGAGATTGATGTAAAATATCGGATATTGGCATAAAAATATGAACACAACTGCTTGCTTAATGCAGACATGACGCACGAAGGTGCGACTAAGTATCAGGATATACATTCATGCATACAAAACATCCAAAGCATGATTATTTATATCAACGCAAGCAAAGAAACTTCAGCACAATAACTGTCTCGAACCGCGAGCATGGAACAGCCCCAATCCAACGTTTGATTTTACCGTGTCCATGAGCAATGGCGACACACCGTCGATTGAGGTCCTCGACAATCCTGGCAAGTCTCTTGGCATATTTCGGCCCCCGCGAAGCTGTCTTTCCCCGACAGATTTGCCATGGTGGAAAGTGCTCCAACTTACCGGGGCGACGTAATGATACTGTACGTTAGAGCAGCCGAGAGAGCTGCCCTTGCTTTTTTTGCGAGCACGGCGTTGTGGCCGATGGTGCAAACTCAGTTGTGAAAGCATAACAAAGCGTCATCGCCTGGGCTTACTGAACTCAAGAATTTTGCGCTATCGAGAGCTTCGAGCCTCCGGACTCATGCCGGACCTAGCTCCCCAAAGGACTCTCGTCATGCTTGAGCAAGCGTTAACTTCCATTACTAATTGATGCATCAGTAATAACACAATCGTTATCACACATATACTTGTGGGGAGTTGAGAATACAGTCTCACCTCACTGACGTAGAGTCTGAGTCAATGAGACTCGATCATTGAATCCTGAGTAGAATGTGTAGTGGTAGGATGAGATACTCAGATCGGCAGGGGTTGGCACTGGCACGAAAAATGCGGTGGTAGTTGGCGTCGGCTTGGAATCTAGGGCCAGCGCGCAGCAGTGGTGGTTGGCGTGTGGTTGAGCCTCGAGCAGGCATGGTGAGCGGACTTGGCAACATGGTGGGGCTTGGCTGGCCACCCGTCTGGCCACCCAAATGGTATCCACCAGGCCCGCATTGTCATGTGCAAGTTGCTCTTGTCGATCTATAGTTGACTACGCTTTGATCATTCTTTTAGTACGTTTGAATATTTTAGCATAATGAAATATGCAAAAAGGTCTTCTTTAGGTTTCGCTCACTGGCGATGCCAAAGCAAGGAAGACCAAGGACAAACGACCAACGAAAAGCAGCGTGCTTGATGCCTTCTACGCGACGACGACT
>NW_008580214.1:75389-83253 GCF_000520115.1 Aphanomyces invadans | reverse complement strand
TTTTTTTGGTTTCGTACACAGCATTAGCCAATCGAAGACGCCTCGTAGGCAGTTTATATTTGTGAGGGTAAGATGGACGCAGGACATGGACTGGCGGGTGACATCCGCCAGGCCGTGGCAAGTGAGCAATTCGACCTTGGAGGATTCACTGAAGCTCGCACACGTGATTTGGTTGTGGCAGCATTTGGAACACCATTGACGGCTCCAACCGAGATGATTCGCTTCACGTTTGTTGTTGGCGGCGGTAAACTTGTTCGTGCGCGGTACTCAGAGCAGTTACCTAAGTGGATGACAGCCGCGCTACGAGAGGTTGGGTACGTGATGGCAAGTTGCTCTGTAGTCTTATTTGTGTGATAGTTTTGTGGAAGATCGGTCATCTGCCTGTACATTGGACAGTCAAGGCACGTACAAGCAGCAAAAGGACACAGGGGCAAACTTATTGACGATTCAAGTGTTTCCCCGTTTGGCGTTGGCACCGTCATCAACCTATGACTGCGAATTGGAAGACAAGCAAGCCGCCGTCGATGTCGATTCGCCTGAGTACTTGTGCATTTCGAGTGATTTGGAAACGTTCCAGCGCATGATTGTGCCAGCGAAAGCACGGTCGTGGGTACAAAAGAAGCGGCTACTCAAGGCGCTTCAAGCAAGCATGCAAGCTTTCCAGCATTTAGAAGAAAAACTCGTGCGCGGGGAGAACTTGCTGCCCGTGGAGCAGCTAATGTACGACGGAAACATTGGGCTGGAAGTGAACACGGAGAAATGCACATGGCTACAAGGCGAAATCAAACGCATGGTGGACGAGGGACATTTGACCAAAGCAGAAAAAGAGGATGTCCTTGCTACATTGCAGCAGAACTTGGAGCACGTTGCTGCGGAGATCGACGCAGCGTCTGGGAAGAAGAAAGACAAATTGTTGGAAAAACAATCGTCGATCCAAGCGCGACTAGCTCTCGTCGAAGGACACAACGCAAACGTTGTATATCGTCTGCGAAAGAGCGCTGACATCGTCAAGTTGCGCGTGGAGTTATTGGCGGTACTTGCTCTGCAAGAGAAGGAGCGCAGTTTGAGCTTGACGTCGGAAGATATGCGACGACTCGAAGGGCGTCACGCGTTGGAGAGCACGATTGCCGACTTGGAAGAACAAAGTCGCGAGTGGTTTGACGAAGATTTCGACTCCAAATGTGTGTTGGACGAGAAGGAGGCCGAGGCCCAGTACAAGAAGAAAAAGGCGACAAAGCCCAGTGGTGCAAAAGGAGGTGGCAGCGCCGCGTCCAGTTCAAGCTGGGCGACCATTGGCAAGAAGAAACCTGTTGCGAAGGCTGCCAAACCCAGCGGCGGTAAAAGCTCGGGTTTTGCAGCAGCATTTGGAAACGATTCAGACAGTGATTGATGCTTGAACTAGTCGGCGTACTTCCCCTGACGTGCTACTTGAATGCAACAATCAGTATGCTCGATATGATGCCACGACGGCGAATGGTGACGTCACCGGTTTGTGTACTTTACAAGCAGTTACGAGTGAAACGGGCAACAGTTAGACTGATGTGGCCATATCAAGGCGCACACCGTACTTGCTGCCATCATGATGTGGTGGCACAGCCTATCGCTCGCATCCTTGATTGCTTCGCGGGACATTGTTGTTGCCATTGGAGGTGAAGGGTACGTAGTCGTTCCATCGCAGCGCAACCAGAACTTTGCTTGCTGTGGCGGGTGTTCGTCTGGCGTCCGTGCCGATGCGTCGCTCTTGCCCCGTGGGGCTCGCATTGTCCTTTGGGACGCCACGGTAAAGGTAGCTCCATCCGATCAATGCCGAGTGACATTTCCGTTTGAGCCTTCCAACGGCGAGGTAGGGCAGGCCTTCAGAACAGAACACACTTCCGACTCGTTGTAGCTTCCTGGATCCAGGAGAGTTCGCAGCGGCAAACTTGTCGGGTCGTCCTTTCCCATTGACCATGACGCCGATGCCCTGTGCTGTCAAAATGGCGGCCAATGCTCGCTATCCGAAGAAGACGCGACTGGAAGGTGTCATTCGAGCAAAATTTCACTTTGACGTAGCATGTTGCCGACGCAGGTGCGATTGCGTCGTGCAATACGGATATGCAGGCGCTTCCTGCGAGCTCAGTGGTGAGTGAATCCCCTCACAGGGTTTCGGGGTTTCTGGGCCTCACGCTGAGCGTATTAGTTTACGACATTGCTGCGTCAAACAACTCAGTACCGAGGAATCTGCTGCGTTTACATCATGATGGATTTGACGTTAGCGGCTTTCTCCGTCTACCTTTGTGCCCAAGCAGTTTGCGATCCAGCTGCCGGACTTACGGCATGCGCTGGAATCATTCCCCGTCACCGAGCCATTGCTGCAGTAACTGACTGTCTTTCGGGTTGACATGGTCGTCATGGATATTCTGTCCAGGGCACTCTTGTCCTCGGCGAGCTCCAACGGAAGCGATGCGATGGATCCGAGCCTGTTGCTGTATCGAAAGCGTGTTTTTCCACCCGCGGCTTTGGGTGTCGCTGCATCGATGGGCCTCGCTAGCATTTTCATATTACTGTCTTTGGTCAAGTGCTGTATCAAGCCACGGATCTATTCCATCTTCGAAAAAATGGTCACGATGCTCCTTATGCTTGGCCTTGCATTCGTCGCAGGTACTTGCTCGCGCCTTTTAGCGAATATGAATATCCTTTCCATTCTCTAGCGACGTGCCTGACATGGGCAGGCGAACAGTGGCTCAACTTGCACCAGCAGTCGACTAACCTCACGGCCCTTCTCAATGTGTCCCTGCCTTCCAACGTCGGATACTTTTTCGCAACAGTTCGTATTGCTTCAGGTTTCCCCAATCTTACTCAACGCTAGATGTTGACGCCCTTGGCGGCAACCATGCAAGGCCAGAATTTCACGTCCATTCCAGCCTTCCAGAAACAAACTGCCGCCCAAATGGAGCTTTACGCTGAGCTCAATCAAACAGGTTCCTTTTGTACGGCCGCATGAGCTCTATTTGTCTCACACATGTCTTTTTGAAGACCTACAGGGATTATTTCAGCAGGCGCTGGAGCCTGTGAAAGCTGTGGCCAAACAATTTCCCACCGCCACACGTTGTGAAAATGTCGTCATCGTTCGAAGCTCGTTCAGCGTCATGTCAGTTGGTGCAGCAACCGGATGCTTTCAGTGCCCGAAATGTGCAGCGATTACGGCGAAGTACGTTGTCGTTGATGTCTCGAGTGTGGTCATGTCGGCCTATGATTTCAGCATCCAACAAGTTGAGCTCGATTGGTTTCGGGGTGTACAGGCCATCCACTTCATTTTGTTTCAAAGCCATGTCAACCTCATCGAGTTCTCCACGCTGGCGCTCGAGCCCCAACTCGACGCATTTCAAAAGTCGCTTCACTACACAAAGGAAGCGGTGGAGGTGCACACCCAACGGTTAAGTGTCATGTTGGCGTCCTTGGTAGACTGAAAAGTCTTTCGATTCAAATCTGCTCACTGTGTCCTAGACACACTCGTTCGCCCTCTTGCTCGACTACGGGTTGTATACGTGGTGGGCCTGTTCCTTCGTCACATCTGTCACGTGTGTGGCCGCGGCAATTGTGGGGATCAAGTACAAGTCAGGGGTCGTTGCAAAGGGAGCGAGCTTTTTGGCCCAGGTTTCAACGCTCTTGGGTAAAGCAAAACCCCAGTTTCATCTTTCAACTGTAGATGTAGGATTTGGGCTCACGGGGGTGGCATGGTCCTTGGCATTTTGCGCGCGAGATGGTATTGAGTTGCTCCAATCATTCGACCAAAACGCCACGGTGCTTTTTCCCGATGCCACTGTCTCCATCGGTGTGAAGCACCTTCGACACGTACGAAAAGGAAGTGACTCTGTATCGTAGGGGTTTCGAATCTCTTGCATGATCAGTCCCTTGTAGCCAACCACTCTTTGACCCAAGTGAGTACGCATGTAAGAAGAACGCACGACTGATACGTGAGCAGCTGCTGTCGTTTGCAGATATTGTAAAAGTGCCCCCCCTTGCGACGCCACAAGACCTGTACGCCCCTCCGAGTCGATATGATTTTGCAGCGTTGTTTCGATTTGATGGACTCGTGGACCTCCAAGCCCGCTTTGACCCAACCAACCCAACTGTGCTGGAGTCACTCTTTTCGTGGGACGAAGGAATTGTGGCGTCAAACAAGAACCTATTGACCACGTTAATCGACGGCAATCAAACCACGCCGTCGCCGTACGCCGGCACATTGGTCAACCTTACAGCCCCTCATACCATGACATCGTTGCTCTCGACATTCAATGCTACGTGGCCGTCGCTGACCACAACTGCCAGTACTGCCCAAAACGAACGCATCGCATCACAATGGCTCGTTTGTACAACGTTCGAGATGCGGCGACGGGATCTCCTTGACTACGTTTCAAACGTAAGTAGTTCCTTGGCTCTCACCCGGCCCGTCATCGACGCCATCCAAGCAAACACGTCCCGTTTGGAGGCACTCGAGTACCAACTAAAGGCGGGGATGGAGTACTATACAAAACATATCCAGCGTCTCAAGCTTGCCGATTGTGGATATAACGGGAATTGTGGTACATGCTCCATCCATCAATACATGACTGATCTCTGCGAGCTAGTGTGGGCGCGCTCCATCTGGAACTCCATGGTGGTGGAGTTGATGCTTTTGGGGAACTCTGCAGATCTGGCGACGACTTGTTTTGGGGCTGCAGCGGTGTCGCAATTGCTCTGTGCCATGTTTGCGTCGTGTTTTGCAACGCGCATTCAAAAGCCCAAAGTCAAGATCTATGTATTTGAGGAAGAAAAGAACCCACGACAAGAAGGAAAGATGAGTTAACTCGATAAACGTCGTCGCACCGCCATCAAAGCCTCTCCCAAAAGATTCAACCCTGGCCACTTTTCAGGGTGCGTGACGTCATTGTCAGTCGTAGCCAAACCGATGCCCCAAATTTTGTCCGTCGCAGTTGCATCCACTAGAACACGGTCGTCTGTGGCCAAGAGGAGTTGCTTCAAATGGATGTTCGTGGGACTGCTGAACTTGGCAAAGTTACCTGCTTGCACTATCGATGCCCGGTTGGCGAGCCATAGCTCTTGGTTAAAATTTTTCGCTTGCCGGCCGAGTGATTTCGTTTCGTGGGGGTCTGTCGTGGCAAGGATTCGTTCTCGAGTGTCTATGTCGCCGAAGAGTGCAGCTTTCTGCGCCATCATGTAGTGCTCGGCTGTGGCGTATGTGACATTGTCGACTTGGAATGGAGCTGGGAAAGCTTGACTGAGGAAGGTAGCTTCGACGTTTTGGCCCGTTGACGCAGCAGGATCCTGGCCAAAGAAGACGTGGAAGGAGCGAGGCACATCCCGCTTAGCAGCCCCGCAAGTCGTCGACGGATTGCATGCAACCATAGCGTCGATGGGAGATCGGACACAACAATCGACGATCGGATGGCAATTATTTGTTCAACCAATCAAGTCGCTAACCTGACAGGTCTAGAAACCCCGAAACCCCCAATTGAGCTGAAGGCGAGGCGAGGCCCCGATACCACAGCCGATCAAGCTGCCATCCCCGAGCCGAATGAACGGCGCCTCGGGGTTTCGGGATGTCGTGTTGGTTGAGAGGTGGATTACGGTGGTTATACGCATTCGTTCTATGACGACTTGTTGGAACATTGAAGGATGCGTCGCACATTCATGAGGGCGAACCCAAGGAGATTTTGTCCTCGCCATTCGTGGGGTTTGTGGGCCTTTTCGTGCTTGGATGAGAGTCCAATGCCCCAAATACGATCGCGGGCGCTGGCTTCGACGAGAACATGTTTCTTTGTGCCCAAAAGATAGGCTTTTAGCGCCTCGTTCTGACCAAACTTGGCCAAGTTGGCCCGAACGACAATATCGACTCGATGGCGACACCACACGTCTTCGTCAAAGTTTCTCACACTGCGACCGTACGCTTTTGCGGTGGCAGGGTCCCTGGCTACGAGGATATCGCCCAGGGTCTCATCGTCATGGAACAAGCGAGCTTTCTCGGCCATCATGAAATGCTCAGCTGTTGGATACATGATTTCGTCGACGGTAAAAGGTGCGTCATACCACTGGCTAAAGCAGGCGCTCGTAAGGTCACAGGTTGGCTTGTGGCCATAGAAGAACAAGTAGGAGAAGTGCTCGCCATCTTCCAACGCCGCGCAAAGCTCGTCCCTGGATGTAGGTAGCATTTTCAAAACTGAGTCTCTGCACTATACAATCTCATGAAAGACCATCACTCTCACAAACATCAGCTGGCACCCATGGACGACCTCGTGAAAAGATCGCTTGGCAGGTTGCGCTCTTTGTTGCTGGGGAGCTTGTTGGACAGCCTTTTGGGTTTGCTTGGCAGCGGACTTGGCGGGCATGGTCGAAAGCAAACAGATTCAAGAATGAACACCACCCACTGAACGTACTCAACAACACGCACGCCTGTATTTTTAGCCTTCCGGTGCACCCGGACAACGCCGCCTTTCAACACTTACCGGGCGAGACTGCCAATCGAAACGGGCCGCTCGGCTGCTGCCAGATCGCCACGCGCGTGCGATGTAGCCTCCGGCGCCCAAGATACAACACACTCGCCATGCGACTGGACGTTCCTGGCGACGACGTCAGACCACCTCGGGAGGACTGGCTCCAGCTTCGAGGTGGACGACAACCGGTGCAAGTACCTGCTGCTGTACGAGGCTGCTAGAACATGGTGGACGCACTCCGTCGCTGTCGTGGTGTAGGGCAGGAGTGACTTGTGTCCGTCAAAGGAACAGAGCACAGCTGTGTGGACTGGAGGATGCAATCCAAATCGATTGAATAATGTGAGGCTATCCTATCGTCGTCTACGTGGCGAGCTTGGCCCGGCGTTGGTTGCCGTTGGCTGTGATGTGTTTGGTCGGTTGGACCTTTTGCTGGTGGGCAGACTGGGCTTTGGTCGGCGTTTGTTGCTTGTTGCCCTTTTGGTTCTTGGTTTGCTTGACGGGCTCCTTGAAGTCCACCAAGACGGAGAGAATCGCGTCTTGTTCACTGCGCAAGTCCTTCTTCTCCTTGATACTCGTGCGGCGCGACTTGACTGTCACAAACCCACTCATGTCTTCGTTCGGACCCACGGGGGGATTCGACACGACGACGGCATTGCCGACCTTGTGCAATTCCGCCTTGGCTTGCGTGGCCGAGCCTCGGTGAGTGATGCGAGCGGGCACAAACACGTACGGGTCCAACAGGATCTCCATGATTTCCCGCTTTTCCTTCTTCTGGGCGTCCGTCAGAGAGCTGCGACGGGTCAACAGGGCCGGCTTCTGCTGAGGCTGGGCGGCGGCGGCCTTGGGAGCCGCAGGTTGGACTTTCGCAGGAGCCGACTTGGGTTTCTGTGGCGCCTTGGCCTTTTGACCGGCAGGCTTCTTGAACGCCTGCTTCGGCGCGGCTACAGCAGACCCACCAGGAGTCAGTCGCGACAGCGTGCACGGGGGTCGCAAGTACTTTTGTTGCGGGGTTTCCAGTCCTTGCCAGCATCGTCCAGCAAGATGTTGAGGATTTGCTGCTGCTCCACCTGTTGAGCCTGGGTCAGCGGCGCACGCTTGACGAGGGGCTTGGGGGCCGTCTGCGATGGCGCAGCTTTCTGCGCAGGGACCTTCAGGGCAGCAGCCTTCTGTTGCTTCACGGGGGCCTTCTGCTGCTTACCACCCTTTTGCTTGGTGGCGTGCTTGGGAATAGGCTGCTTGGGCGCTACAAACCAACACAACATGAGCCGTCCAACCCCTGCCTCGACGACGTCCGTACTCTTGTCACGGGGCTTCCAATCCTTGCCGGCGTCGTCCAGCAAGATGTTGAGGATTTGCTGCTGCTCCACCTGTTGAGCCTGGGTCAGCGGCGC
>NW_008580214.1:65025-74391 GCF_000520115.1 Aphanomyces invadans | reverse complement strand
CGGGGCTTCCAGTCCTTGCCAGCATCATCCAGCAAAATGCTAAGAATCTGTTGCTGCTCCACTTGCTGCGACGGAGTCAAGGACACCCGCTTGGCCAGAGGGGCCGATGCAGGCGCCGCCTTGGACACCTGGCTTTGCTTGGGCGATGCATTTTCTTGCTTTTGGGGACCACCATTTTTCTGTTGCGTCTGTTTTTGTGGTTGGACGGGTTGCACGGCCGCCTTGGCCGGCGACGGGGCAGCCTTGGCAGGTTGCGCTCTTTGTTGCTGGGGAGCTTGTTGGACAGCCTTTTGGGTTTGCTTGGCAGCGGACTTGGCGGGCATGGTCGAAAGCAAACAGATTCAAGAATGAACACCACCCACTGAACGTACTCAACAACACGCACGCCTGTATTTTTAGCCTTCCGGTGCACCCGGACAACGCCGCCTTTCAACACTTACCGGGCGAGACTGCCAATCGAAACGGGCCGCTCGGCTGCTGCCAGATCGCCACGCGCGTGCGATGGATACCTGTAGCTTAATGATGGCGTCGGCACCAGGAGTGGTGGCGCAGGCGTTGTGAACTGGCGGGGGCTGCTTGGGTGCCGCGGGAAATTCCTGTCGTTTGGATGTCTCGTCCGGATCGTCAGAAATCTCGGGAGCACTCGTCGGTTCGGCGAGGTGGCTGCGTGATTAGTGATTGTAGGACTGTGTGTGGTTTCATTGGTGGTGGGATATCGACGGTGTTGGAGTGCGAACAGAGGGAGACTCGGTTGTTGGCTTGGTAGGTGCAAATATCGAAGTAGCTGCCTCTGTTGGAGCGACGGAGTGGATCGATGTTGACTAATGTTTTGTCGTGGGCGGAAGCCTTCGGGATTTCTCCATGTCCCGGGCATCCGCGCGGAATAAAGAGTTTGCCCCTAGTCTAGAGTGAAGTCTATACTGTTGTGAGACCAGTCATTCCAGTGGTGGTAAGAACCATTCTTGTACTATCAGAAATGTCCTACGTCGATGTGATGTGGGTGTTTTGCTCGTCAGCCATCAGCAATCGTCCTCTGGCCAAGCGAGTGTCCTTGACTCCGTCGCAGCAAGTGGAGCAGCAACAGATTGTTTGCATTTTGCTCGATGATGCTGGCAAGGACTGGAAGCCCCGCGACAAAAGTACTCCCGTCGTTGTCGCCTGCAATTAGTTTGACCGTCGCATTGTCGCGTCCAAGCAACAAGTTCAAACACCAGTCTCAACAACGCTCCCATGTCAACCCCCAACATTCTTACTTACAACCCTTCCGGGTATGTTGTGGTAGGTGGGTCGCGCATGGACAAAAGTGGGCAATGTGTGCAAACGGGACAGGCATACTTGGCAGTACTGGCCAAACATGTAAGAAATCGTGCATCCGTGATGCAGCCAACGGCGGTGAAGCGCGACGAGCTTGATGCGACGATTCCAAGTATTGTGCGCATGCCGTAGGAACACCCTTGAAGTGTCCCCGCCTTCCCGCCGCGCAACCTTTGGCTTATCGTAGCAATTCCACAGGTTCCATTTCGGGATAGCACTTCAAAACGACTAAATGTGCTGTTGCCTGCAGTGGTGTCCCAGTAGCGATGGCATTCACCTAATTTTAGATCGATGAACTATTCGGTCGACGTGTGGTCGGCTGCCGGATTGCCTCGGGAGGATGTGCCAGAGGTCGACGACGACCCAGGGGATTTGCCGCAGCAGCCCCGGCCTCCTGTTTCTCAACTTCTCCAACAGTTTGACCTGTTGGCATTGTTGGCGTCGCCGCGCCAAGCAACCCCTCCTGTCCAAGCTCCCGTCGCCGTTCGCGCACGCTTTTCGTTCATTGAGAACCGATACGGCACCCGAAGCACCCTTCCGAAAAGAGCATCCAAACAAACCGTGGACCGCCTCGCCAATCCCATCCACGGATTCACGTCAACACTTAACGCTCTCCCGCCCGACGTCAGGAAGCGGCGGCAGCAGGGCGAATTGAGTTTGGCCACTACTCATCCAGGAAGATCCTTGAATCAACCACCCGACCGGAAAGCTGTCCCCAAGAAGCACCAAGTGAGCGTCGTCGACCGCCTCAGTAAGCCGACCTTTGTTCGCCCCAAGCTCAAACTGCGGCCGAATCCAAATGGTGTTGTGCTTCCACCGCTTCTGAAGTCCAAAGGAAAGACTTCGAATCCAACTGCAAAAGCCAACAGCTCTCGCATCATCACGAACCAATCGTCTGATAAACCCTCTCGACCAGCAAAGGCGAAGCAATCGACTCTGCCCGCGGCCATGTCGGCACACTGCAAAAACGACAGTGGCGGCGGGTTCTTCCTCACGCAAATGGACGAGATCAAGCTCTGTACGCCAGCCACGCAACCAGGCATTGCATGTCTCATCTTCTTGTTCTTTAGCGCGGCCAGTCAAGATGACAAAACCCGTCAAAGGGTCGTCTGGTAAAGCGCCGCCCAAGTTAAAGTCGAACAAGATCGCCCCCACAGGTCCCGCACGCGCTCAGATCAAACCAGGTTCCCATCGAATACATCGCAAACCATAGTGAGTCGTCCAAGCTAGCAAAATGAACTTGCCGCGTTGAGATGTGAATTGATTACTTGTCCGCTTGCACTTGGACATAAGCCCACTCTAGCCACGGTACAAGCGCTTCCAAATCCGCAGTCTCGACCGTCGCGCCGCACCAAATGCGCAGCCCGGCTGGTGCATCCTTGTAGCTTCCAATGTCGACCGCGACGTGGTGTTGCTCGAGCAACTGCGTCATGCGCTTGAGCTGGTCCTTGGACGTGTCGTGAAGCACGAGACAAACAGACGTCGTCGACCGTGTCGCTGGGTCGATCGCGAGGAAGTCGACCCAGTGCTTGTTCTTCTCCACAAACGCATCAATTACGTTAAAGTTGGCGGTGGCTTTGGCGACGAGGCCCGCCATGCCGCCTTGGGCGGTGGCCCACTCGAGCGCGTTCACGTAATCTTCGACGCACAGCATGGACGGGGTGTTGATCGTGCTGCCTTGGAAAATCTCCATCATGATTTCGTGTTTTTGATTCTTGAGGCGAAAGATCTTGGGCATCGGGCGGTTCGTCGGGTGGAACGTCGACAAGCGATCCAGCGCGCGCGGCGACAGGATGAGCATCCCATGGGCTCCCTCGCCACCTAAACATGCGTCAAGATCGCAATCCACGACATGATTGCAGTGTACCAAGCACTTTTTGCCAGCTGAACGTGCACACGTCGATCTTGTGCCACGGAATGTCCATCGCAAACGCGGCCGACGTCGCGTCGTTCAGGACGAGGCCGGTTCGGTCGTCGGCGATCCAGTCGACGTTGGGCACACGAACGCCACTCGTCGTCCCGTTCCACGTAAAGCATACGTCGTGGTCCTTGTTGACTCGAGTCAAGTCGGGCAGCGACCCGTACGGCGCCGAGATTTCTCGGACGTTGTCAAGCTGGAGCTGCTTCGTTGCGTCTTCGAACCAGCCCTTGCCAAACGCGTCCCAGTACACCATGTCCACTGGCTTGGGGCCGAGGAGGTTCCACATGGCCATTTCGAACGCCCCCGTATCGGACGCTGGAACGATCCCACACACGTAGTCCGCCGGAAGCTGCAGGACTTGCTTTGTCTTCACGATGGCCTCATGCAAAATTCCCTTTCCCAGCGCCGATCGATGGCTGCGGCCAAGAGCACGGCTTGGAAGCTTATGCAAGGCATACTCTGGGTGCTTTTTGCACGGTCCCGATCCAAAGTTCATCGATTGGGGCTTCACCTTTGGTACGTTGTCGGTCGCGTTGCTAGTGGACGCATGGCTCGACAACTGGCGCTTCAGCGGCATGTCCAGCAAGTTGACCAAACGCACATTGGACAGCTCGTCGACTTGGGCAAGCGCCGCCAGCGCGTCTTCCGAAGGCACTTCATCCAAATTCAGCACCCCGAGTGCATACGCATCCGTGCGGCCGAGCCCAAACGCTCCAATGTTGATGGCATGCGACGCAAGCACTTGGGTCACGGAAGCCAAGACACCAGGACGGTCGTTGTTGTTGAAGAAGACCATGCACCCACTCAAGACCGCGTCCAAGCTGAGCGCGTTGTACTGGACAAGGCGCAGTTGGCTCTTCATGAAGACCGTACCGGTGAGTGACCGCGTGCTGCCATCGTCGAGGTGGCACGTCACTTGCACCAGGTTCGAATAACTGCTGTTGTCTACGTCTTCCTGGTTGTGTTCGACGAGACCGATGCCGCGCGACTGCAGGATTGCCACTGCGTCGTCTCCAATTTCCTGCTCGAGCAAGTGGCGCGAGAGGCCGTGGCATACCGCGTGGAGGAGCTGCTCCTTGACGTCCTTGCCTTGCGCAACAACTGTAATCTTTTTGATGCGCTGCGGCCCGAGCAGTTGCGCGTGCAAGCTTCCGAGTTTTTCCGCCAGCACATAGTACGGCGGTTGGACCGACTGCCCGAGGAGGTCCAAGTTGGGCGCGTTCAGGACGTTCTCAAACTTGGTTTGACGCAGAGCGTGGTGAAGTTGCGTCGCAATCTTTCTAGACACACGTTCCTGGGCCTCGGTCGTGTTGGCTCCGATGTGCGGTGTCGTCGCGACCTTTGGGTGCGAGTACAGCGCGTGGTTGGATGGGACCATGTCCAGCGCAACGCCGCTGACTTTGCCTACGGTGGAGTCATGAGGCACGGAATTTGGACGAGGCTAGAGTACCGCTGTCCAGAGCGTGAAGGAGCGCGTCGGGGTCCATCAGTTGGTGCCGCGACGTGTTGACGATGTGCACGCCGTCTTTGCAGCGCTGCAGGCGATCAGCATTCAGGAGGTTCCTGGTCGTGGGAGTATAGGGACAGTGCAGTGTGATGAAGTCACTGCGCGCGCAGAGATCCTCGAGCGTCACGGGCTCGATTTCCGACGCTTTGGCCGCTGCATCCGACACAAGTGGATCGTACCCAAGCACGTTCATCCCGAAGGCCTGGCATCGCTTGGCCACTTCTGACCCGACGCGGCCGAGCCCAACGATACCCACGGTCTTCCCATGTACACCCGAGATGATAGAGTGGTTGAATGAGGTAAGTAGACCCATGGTGAACTCGGCGGCCGACACGTTGTTCCCAACAGGCGTGTTCATGACAAGGATGCTCTTCTTCGTTGCAGTCACAACGTCGATGTTGTCCACGCCGGTGCCTGCACGGCCGATGACACGGAGGTTTTCAGCTGCGTCAAGGACTTGGCGATCGACCTGCGTGCACGAGCGCACGATGAGGCCATCGTAGGCAGGTACGGCAGCGACGAGTTGAGTATGCGACAGCGCAGTCGTGTCCACGATGTAGCCTTGGCTGCGGAGAAAGTCGACCCCAGAGGGGTGTATCGGGTCCGTACACAGGATGCGAGGGGGCTTGGACGACATGTTGACCGCGTTCGGTGCTCGCGCGACCAGCGCCGACGGCCGACGCAGCACACCAAAACGCAGCACACCAAATCGCCACATCTGGAAACAAATGCAAATGTCCACAAGAAAATCCGTCAGGAACGCCAAGATACACTTCGAACTTCGGTTGTGTCGCGAAAACATCGCTGAATAAACTCACAAGTTCGAGATGCCCTCCTTTTTAGTAATACTATTCGGATCGTTTTGGGCGGGAACGGCCAGTGGGAGGTGACAACGAGATCTCCATCAAGGCTGTGTCTCGCAACGGCGGCCAAATGTTACGTGACTTGGCAGCACAATCTGGCATTCCTAAGACAGCAATCATTCGCCACAGGTACAATTCCATGATGCCTCATATGCGAAAGTTGCAACATTGGGGATTTGACTTTTGTTAATTTTTCATTGTGATCCTCTTGTCCTCGAGTTTGCTCAAGTGCACCTGAATGGTTGGTGAATTGTCAAGAATATGTTGGTTCGGCAAGACAGTGAACGACGGAATGGTTAGACATTGTGGTCCTCGAAGGATTTCAGAATACTGGGGAATGCCTGGCCTGGAAGTTCGAACTACGCTTCCATATTCAGAAATTGTACAGTAGTTGCTTGACTAGGCAATTATTTTTGTAGCACGTCGCCATTGACATGATAAGCTGACCTTGTTTACTCATGATGTGCCATAGATGTTCAGATTACGTATTGGTGTACGAGATGAGCACTTCAATTTAAACGTTTGATACAGTGACGCAATGGTCTTGTGCAATGGCTGGAGAAAGGGGTTTGGCCTCGCTTCCGGGCAGTGTCAAACTTTTTATTTTTTTTTTATTTTTTTGAAATTTCAGAAGTTTGGATACAAAATTACAAATTGTGATAGTCAAAAGGAGGAAAAAGAGATGTATGGATGCCAAGTTCCTTGTTGACATGTAGCAGGGTAGAAGTCTGAAGGAGCTGCAGAACTTGCTGCTTAAATGCTAAATGCCACAGCGCAAGACTATTTGGAGGTCGCTGTGTCGATTTTACCGTCAAAAATTCATGAATGCGTGGCGACCTAAATTTTTAAAAATGCACAAAGGAAGAATAATATCACTAGCCAATTACATTGCTTTATTCATCACCACTTCCTGGTCAAGTTGAATAGACTTCCAACCAATGTGATATAGATAACGTCAGGAAGGTTTATAGAACAATCTCAACAAGCATATTCACATCTCAATGCGAAAATTTCACATCTAATGCGACTTACTGGCCATACACCATGTTCTCAAATCGCCTTCTCGACATTGCATTGGCAGAACAAACCTCACGAACCACCAACGCCTGGGTGATACGAGGCAGGTACTCAAGGGCAGCTCCTTCCAATGACGCCATCCTACGCTCCAGGGATGTAATGTTGTCGCCGCGGCCGAGCATTTGAGCGGCGCTTTGTGAGTGTAACCCTTAATGCGGGGATTGAAATCGCTGAAACTGCTCACGATAGAGTTAAGCATGGGCGGGTACGGACAAAAGGGACGAAAGCATCATGTCACGTTCGTGAACTCGTACCTCAGTCAGCAAACGACGGGCGTATTGTCAAAACTATGACAACACGCTTCCTTCCGCCCATGCTCGCTTTCCGTCACGGCTTGGTAAAATGTTCCACAAAGCTGGCATTCTCCATCTTGATGCTGCCGCGTTTAAGTCGGAAGCAAACAAGACCGATTGCAACGGATACTGCGCATCGGCTTGCAAATTGGCGCCGCGTGATTGCAGCTGGAGTACCGACCTTTCAGCGTCCATGATATCTGTTGCAATACAATTGTAGTTGGTTTCGTAAAAGTTTACGATAAAGTCGCCATCTTGCAGATGATCATGGAGTTCAAATTTCAATTGTCATCACATATGTCGTTGTTACAGGTGACAGGCTCGATGCGCACTTAATTTATCATGCAATGCTCTCCGACTACATAGCAGCTGATGGTTTGAATCCACATTAATGTACATAGAATATCAGTTGTCACAAACTCTTGCATTTCGTTCAAAAAAGTGTATCGACAGTTTTTGTTTACATAACGCTCCAAGGCGGCTATGATTTCCGGCGTCATCGTGACCTGGGAGGTACGGAATCCGCCGCCGCGGTTTGGTGGTTGTTCGTGGAGCACCAGGTCGTTGCAAGAGATATAATGGGAACGACAGAATGCAACGCCCACCGAAGAAGTTTGTGACTTACCTAGAATATTATCCAATCAATTTCAGCATCATCTTACCGCAATATCATTGCCCGAATTTTTATGCTCGTGCCCCGAAACCTCGAAACCCCGGGATTTTGAAGTGGTGCACAAAAAAATATGAGGCGCTCACCCTATCCAATTTCAACGAAGCTCAAGGCTATCAGTCTCCTAGTGACGATGTCTGGTCGCGTTGTTGCTCATGTCTTTGATGCACATCGCCGCACCATACGAATATAATGCAAAATCTGCGAGATGAGCTCTTGTCGTACGATGGCGACAAGAAACGCAGGAAGACCGAGCCAGGTGGCCGATGCAAAGCACTTCCCGATCCACCAAGCTTTGTCGAGTTTACAATGAATATTAGAGAAAACGAGCGTGAACGCTGATCACATGGATCAAGCTAAATCAGCGAGAATGGCGGATATCCTACCTGGTGACAAAGAAGACGACAGCATCCATCGCCTCGCTCCTCAAACCTCTTCAACGATTTTGATCTCGCCACCTATTTTGTCGTCAACGGCTTACGAAGAGTAAGCTCAACCAAACCGTGCTGACAAAAGTCCATGGAATTTCGAAAGGAATTTCACCTTGACTACCGCCTTTACGACAAAGATAGGGTATTCAACGTCGACGAAACGGGGGTATACTACAACGTACGTACCTCCCAGCTTCATTTGGACTGTTCGTGGCGGCAGTTCCAAGATTTCCACCGGCGAAAAGTACTCAATGGGTATGACCGCGGTGTTTACAGCAAAAGCAGATGGTGAGAAGTTGCCTCTACAGGGAACGACGGAATGCAAGGCCTACTTCTTTCTTCGACTTCAACATCTTTTTTCGTTTGATCGGCCAGCTGACTACGAAGTACAAATTCGGTGCGGCCACTGATTGCAAAGGAAGTAGTATTTTTATTCCGGTGTACTCATCAATCTTTAAAATTTGAAGTTAATAATATTGTGCAAACTCCACACTCTCCCGAAGTAGCGGTTTTGCGTGGATTGTAGCGGGTCATTCATTGACACGGTGGCCAAATTGGTTGGAAGTCAAAATCGAAGTCACTGATTGCTGAGTTCGAGTATAAGCGTAAGCGTTTGACGCGGTGGCGCAGTGGATTAGCGCGACGGCATTACATCAATTGAGGAAGGGGTCCGGGTTCAAGTCCCGGGCAGTGTCAAACTTTTTATTATTATTTCAATTATTCAAACAATTCAATACAAAAAGAAAGTAAAATGACTTGGCATGAAAAAAATTGACAAAATTAAATTTGGCTCAACTGCTGGCGAGGAATGGCCTTGTCGAAACTGGCTCGGATCACGTCAGCCGGCACCATATTCCAAGCTGCAATCGCTCGCTTGATCAATGCCATTCTCTTCTGCTTCGCGGTGAAAGAAAGTGGATCCTCATCGTCACCCTCAATCATTTCCTCGTAGAGCCAAAGCTCTCGCATATGGCGCTTGAATGGGGCCATAACGCCAACGTCGAGCGGCTGACAGAAAGACGTTGCATTCGGTGGAAGCGGACAAAGGTGCGATCCCAACTCCTCTTGGACAATTCTGTACGACTCTTCCGAAACATGAGACTCAAAGTTGTCAGGATGAGGACCGAAGCTTCCTCGATGTGGTCGTGAAGGTCATTACTCAGGTAGGACTTCCACACCGTCGCGTCCATCCATGCCTTCTCTTGAACTGCGTAGACGTGTCCAGATGGAAGCGTTGGCACCTCGTGAGTTTCGATACGACCACCAGGCTTTCCTTTCATGATGAACATG
>NW_008580214.1:63284-64400 GCF_000520115.1 Aphanomyces invadans | reverse complement strand
TATTGATGATGATACTCCGTTGCAAACTCGTCTCTTGTCTCGGCTAGGAAGACCTGGCTTTTCTTGCATGTAGTTGGTCGTTGGCGCGAGAAGCCGTGACGTTTGACGAAGCGGCGGAGGAGCTGTTGGAGGGACTTGTAGCCGGACCCAGGGCGTTTTCGTTGAAGGTAGGACATGAGCCACTCTCGTTGGCTTCGTTTGATTCACGTAATTAGGTGAAGCATTGAAAGAGCACGTTCATCATCGCGGTACTCTGTGATGAGTTCAACGAGTTCAGAAGGATCGGGGAAGGATTCGTGGCGCCCACCAGGCTCGATTTTTGCTCTCTTTCTATTTCCACCGTAAGCCAGTAGTTCGTATCGTTGATTGTACCAGTTTCGAATTGTTCGGCGGGTACCCCCAGAAGTGCAGCAACCTTGTAATCGGACTTGGACTCGAGGAGCCCCACAGCCTCGAGCTTCTTCGATATCCGATACGCGACTCGAGTCATGTTATTTACTGCCTAAATTTTGGCTGATTGTTTTTTAAATTGAAAAGGGGCGGGAGAATATTATTGTAGTCAATTGCAAGTTAGAATTTCAAAAATGTTCTTGATTGGACAAAATTTAGTTGAAACTTCGATAGGCCTTGCATTCCGTATTGATCATCATGCGTGGCGTACCTGGCGGGCGGATCGAAACTAGCGAGTTCCCTACGTTCCAAAGGAAGCCCACTACGCGAAGCAAGAGAATGGCTGGATGGATGCACGCGTGTGGGCACTTTACCTGCGTGATGTCCTTGGGCCTGGCATTGAAGGCCGTTCCGTTGTGCTCGTGGACAACTTTGAAAGCCATGTCTCCGTTGAGTCCTACAAGATCGTGTACGAAGAACGTAGAGCTCAACTGTCCGCCTTGCCACCAAACGCAACTTCAGTCTGTCAGCCCTTAGTTGTTAGGGTGATGACACCATTCAAGCACAATCTACGAAACCTGTGGTTGTGTGAGGAGTAAGTGATTGGAGAAGACGATGACCCGTTCTCACCTACCTTGCAGCAGAAACTCCTGGCCATGGTGAAGCGTGCCATCGTTGCCTGGGACTCGGTGTCTTCTGAAGTGATATCTTCAGAGCTTTGAAAAT
>NW_008580214.1:31711-33930 GCF_000520115.1 Aphanomyces invadans | reverse complement strand
GCAAACTCGGACGCAATCTAGACCAGGAGGCACGTCATGGCGAGAAGGACGCAGTCGTGGCTGCAGCGTGAGCATGCCACGTACATTCGACGGATCGAAGCGGAGGCCGGCGTAGAAGCAACCGTCGTTGGTGTCGGCAATGGAATTCGTCACGATGAGGCAGTTGGCCTAGTGGGAGAAAGCGTCACGAGGGATGGGTGTGGGAGCTGATGTCTGCCCTGGAGACGTACAGCTTTAGGGACGACAACTGACGCCATGACGCTTCAGAGACGGCCTTCCACCAAAAGGAACGGGGCCGGGTCCGCCGCCACCGCAACACACCCGCGGACGAATTCGCAATTGAATTCCCACTCCTTCTTCCTCAAAGCGTTGGCGGCACCCACGTGGCGAAAGGCAAACCGAACGTGGCCCACGTCGACGTGGGCGATGAGCATTGTATGGTACTTGCGGACAAACTCCGCCATGACGTCGCTAGGTCCCCGTGGCGTTTTCTTGTCGGATCTTGCCACCGGCGACGCGACGCGAGTGGAATTGGTCTTGCCGTCCCCAAAGAGCTCCGCCTCCACGTCCACTTGATTCCACGGGTTGTCATCCTTCAACATCGAGTGGACACGACCGAGACGCTCGAGACTGCCGCGCTGCACATGCATGTGTCAAGCATCGAATGGCCTGGTCGGGGTTTTGGTGGCACCGTACCCGAACGAGCGATACCATGCTGCAACGTTCTTCGGATGCGTTGTGTTGATTTTTACTAAAAACGTTCGACGCGCCCGGGTCTCGAACCCGGGGCTCACTCAAGACACACAACGTGTTTTACCACTGCGCTACCGCGTCAAACGCTTATCATTGTTAGTTGTCCATCAATCCAGGTAATTTAAAATACTTGACTTGTTGAAATCCGAGAAATTCGCTAACTGTTGTCTGGTTGGCTGCAAATTTCAGCGAACTTCGAAGTACTTCGACCAATGAATTTTGGCTGTGATCAGAAATTCGAAGCACAAGTTGTCCCTTAAAATCTGTCGTTGACTGTACTGTAGTGGAGGCGCATGGGCTGGCGCGCGGATCTTGATCGAACTTCGAAGTGACAAGGCCAATACGATCGCTGTACATCCTGGGAGAATTCGAAGTCAGTGTGCAACTTCGACGATCTCGCAGCACAACAGTCGGTTGAAGCCAGGACTTTTTAACCGGATGGCCCACATGCTTCGAAATCCGCAGGACGCTTCAGCGGAGGACGTGCGAGAGTCCATACCTGCCCTTGAATCTCATCCGTTCGAGATTGCGTGCCGATCTCTCTTTTGCCGTGCATGTGTAGGCCACAATAGGCCGGTAGGTCAGTTGGCGCTGATTTCTGAACACTTTGTGTGTTACGATGCATTACAGCCCCTGCCCCGAGCCAACAACTCCTGGGGGGCATCCAAACAACAGCCCTTGCAAGTGCCCGAGAGGAATGTACATACGTCGTCAAGCCGTCGGTAGCATGGGACGCAGGCGGCCACGACCGCGTACTAATGGTGTGAGGGAACGTCGCGTTGGCCAATCGTTGGCGTCGCGGCCGGTTCAACAATTTGATGGGGCTGCCACGTTGGCTCGATTGGGCTGTTCATTTCGGCCATCTCCCCATCCTCTGCCTAGCAAAGGAGCAAAGTGCGCCCGTATTGATTGAAATTCGGACTTTAGCCACCACGTCAGTGCAATTCATTGTCGAAATTCAGTTCCTCCGCCATGGCGACGACGACCCCAACTGAACAAGAACTGGTCCATGCGATCAAGAGCGTGTACGAAAAGAACCCCGAGTTCGGGTCGAAGCGCATCCTGGCCGCGGTCAAGGGCTCGCACGCCGACTGGCTTGTGGGTGAAAAGCGAAGTACGTGGCGTACCAACTGATCTTGCCATGGATGATGATGCTGCATGGTAGTCTCCAAGTTGCTCAAGAAGCTGAATTTGGCCCACCAACACCACGAAACCCCTCAAATGGACAACCAATCGTCCGACGACGAGCAGCACCACAACGACAAC
This sequence comes from Aphanomyces invadans, assembly GCF_000520115.1. Classification (NCBI taxonomy): domain Eukaryota; phylum Oomycota; class Saprolegniomycetes; order Saprolegniales; family Verrucalvaceae; genus Aphanomyces; species Aphanomyces invadans. Next base: position 31,911 of record NW_008580214.1, on the reverse strand, counting down.
AACGCGTCGTCCCCTGGTGCCGCAAAGGAGGAACCGACTGTGGCGGCGGAAGATACACCCGAAACACAAGAAGGTCCTGTTGCTGAGGCAGCTGCACCCGTCGTGGACGCTGTTGTGGAAGTTGCTGCCCCCATTGTAGATGCTGCTACCCCCGCGGTTGAGGTTGCTGCTCCCGACGTTGAAATGGCAGCTGTTGCCGA
>NW_008580214.1:23450-29848 GCF_000520115.1 Aphanomyces invadans | reverse complement strand
CTGCGACTGTTGTCGAAGCTATTGCTTCTGTGGCGGAAGGTGCTGCTCCTGCTGTTGAGACTGCTGGTGTTGCCGACGATGCCTCTCCTGTCGCGGAAGTTGCTGTCGTTGAGATTGCTGCTGTTGCCACAGTTACTGCTGCTTCTGCCGACGCTGCAGCTCCCGTCGTGGAGGATGCGGCTGCTGCCGACGTTGTTGCTCGCGCAGATGAAGCTGCCGCCCCAGTTGCTAAGGCTGCTGCTGTAGTTACTGCTCCCGCGATTCAAGCTGCTCCCGAAGTGGAGACCTCTGTTTCGGAAACTGCCGCCGTGGACACCCCAGTCGACGTCAAGCACGTTGCTGAGACGTTGGTTGCCTCCGTCACGACCGAAGCTGTTGCGTCGGTGGCCGCCAAGACAACTGCTACTGCTGAAAATGTAGTTGAACCAAAAGCAAAGGCGAAAGTGGTGGCTGTCGAGGCACCTGCTGCGGCTGAAATGAAGAATCCCGTCGCGTCTCCCGCCCTCGAACGATCTGCCGAAGCTCAAAGCGCGTGCAAGTGTGTCATAATGTAGATGTCGTGATAGGAAAATGTAAATTTGCTCCAACTTGCCAGCGCTTGGCGGGACATCCGTTCGGCAAACAAGGCAGCGTTCGAGCCCACCGCGTCGCGTTCTGCTTGGAGATGACCTTCGACTGCTCCTGGCGCACATGTCCATCCTCCGAGCACACAATAAAGAATATATATACACCTGCCACCCATTTGTCCGACGAAATCTCGGGATTATTTCCGAATTCGCGCTAACTAGGGCGAATCATGCGCTGGGCCTTTGTTCCCGACCAGGTGACAATCCCAGCCATCCGTTTTCGTCGTACGGAGGGTCACGTGGCGCGCGCGGCGGGAAACTCGAGCAGCAGCAGCACACATACCGAGTCCTCAACCTTTCGATCGTTTACAGTCCAACGGAACCCATATACCACCACCGCCCTCATAGACGGCCGACCGACATCCCGACCCTCATCCCCGTCTCCAGCCACTGCTTCCATCGTCGTGTCGACCGTCGACTGGACGGGGGCTGTTGTCCCAAGGGCCCAAGCGGACGGCGTCGGAACTTTTCCTCTGCCGGGCGAGTAGCCGCGTGCACCCACTCGGCCCGACGTCGCCATGCGTGTCATACCGGGTTCAAGTGTCTACGCGTCACATCATACAATGTGTCGTCGTCCCATCCTCGCCACCTGGTCGCAAACTTCAACGTTGCAGCAAACGTGCTGTCCTGGGAGAGTACTGGTGCCGACGCCACCACCCGTGGGTTTCGTTTGGCTTATCCAGGTCTCCTCGCTTTCCCGTTCTCGTGTGGTGGCATCGTCCACCGCGGAAAACGATTGCGTCGATCCAAGCGACAACGAGTGTTTGGCTCCGAGGAACCATGTCGCATGCCACATCTATGGCATGGTATACAAAATCCAACATGTTTTCGTCAGCCCGTCATCGCACCCCCTTTTGTCGCAGGGTAATCAGATCAGGCAGATCTTGGCCATAGTTTTTTACGTTCACTATACAAATATCAAGGTATTTTAAAACGAGACCTCCTAGTCACATATTTATTCGCGAGAAATGCGCCATTGAGTATTTCGCCTCCTCGCGTGCACAACGACGACGACGCTGCCGCCGCTGCCGATGGACTCGTACGCATATCACCATGCCTCCCGGCGATCCATGAGCATGTGGGAACAGCCCGTGTCGAAACGACCCCTCCCCTCCCTCGCCAGCATCGACGCCACCAAGAGTGTGCACCATCCCATGGAGAACAACTCGCACTCCCAACCGATCCCCATTCCTTCCTTCGGCACTTCAGGGAATGTTCCTCTCCCTTCTCTGTCGAACCACCAACATCACAGCTTCTCGGCATCCACTGAAGCCGTACCGCTGGCGCTTCCGAAACTTCGCTCGATGAGTCTGGGAGAGTACATGCCGCAAGGTCGACAGCATCACACGGAGCCTGAAGTCGCTCGATTCAACAACCCTCAGGAGTTTCATGTCAAGAACGAAATCCCGATCCCTCACAGCTGGACCCCCAACCACAGTCATTTCCTGAATCAACGGCAACCACTGATATCGCATCCTCAGTCGGAATTCTCGTTGTCGCGCAGCTGGACCACCAATAGTGCCGCTCCTCACCTCATGCCCCGGTATTCTTCCAGCTCTAGCACGGCCGCGTCCAGCTGGAGTCCTTCCCCCACTGCCCTTCAGCAAATGAGCCTGAACAACAACTCGTCGTCGTCTGACGATGACGAACAACCCGATGAAGAGAGCGACCCTCTGAACAGGGGCTCCACCCGCGTTTGTCGTACCAAGTCTTGCAAGAATGTTGCGCGCTCCAAAGGCCTGTGTCGCTCGCATGGTGGCGGCAAGCGGTGCACCGAGCCAGGTTGCAGCAAAAGCGCCCAGGCGAATAAAAAGTGCATTGCCCATGGTGGTGGGACTCCGTGCTCGTTTGAAAACTGCGACAAGACCTCTCAAAGTCGGGGTTTATGCAAGGCCCATGGCGGCGGCGCCAGGTGTAAGTACCCTAGCTGCCCCAAGAGCAGTCAAAGCCGTGGTTTCTGCCGTGGGCACGGCGGCGGCGTGCGGTGCAAGGCGGATGGATGCGAAAAATGGGTGCAGAAGAACGGGTTTTGCATCAAGCACGGCCGTGAACAGCCTTGACAAACCCCAGTGTGTAGAAACCCATGTGTAGATGTAGTCGATGTGACAAGGTGTCTTTTTACAAGCGTTGTGGACAAGTTGGTTCGACGTGGTTTTGCTATGGACCAGTCGCCCGGCCAAAGAGAAAGCTGTACACTGGCTCGACCCACGCGAACCAGAGCCACGATCCCCATGACTTGGAAGGGCGCGCACCAGGTGCAGTGTAAACCTTGAGGGCATCGACCGATACGAGCCGTCGCTCCTGCGGCGCTGTTAGCTTTACGCCTCGATTGCAGCGACGTCATGGCCTCCTTACTGGCAAAACGACTGCTGTCAGCTTCTTCCCGTAGCAACAGCCCGTGTCCAGGCCAAGTGCAAATGGAGTGTCCTACATTGCGGTTGGACGTGTCGGAGCCGATCGCTTCAGGACGCACCTGCAATCCCGCCTTTGCATCGTGCCCAAACACAACCAGCTTGGGGCCGTGATACGTCGCAGCCCACAAGACCGAGTCGCCTTGGCCAGACTCGAGAGCGGTCGATGGCTCTCCCGTCTTGATGAACCGCATCTTGTACAGCATACCGAGGCTCTGTTCCTCAACCGGAACTCCCGGCACCATCCCGGCATGCACAACGATCGTATTGATCTCAGGCAAGTCAATCGTGAATGGAAGCTGCTCCAGAAACTCTATATCTGCGGCACAAAACCCGTCCGTGTACTCGTATCGCGCGTCGTCCTTGATTCCGCTTTGCCGGAGGTAGTACCCATTCAAGGCAGCGTCGTCATGGTTTCCGCGGACACACAACGCTCCGCTCTCACGCGCAAATTGAACGACTTTCACGGACTTTGGTCCTTTGTTAACCAAATCCCCCACAAAGACAAGGACGTCCTTGGCGGCATCGAACTCGGCCTTGTCCAGCAACAGCTCAAGCTCGTCCAAGCACCCATGGACGTCGCCGATAATGATCACTCGCTTGTCTTTTGGTACGTGATGAATCTACAGACCCGTTGTGAGCGGTGGGATCGTACGGCTGGACCTACTTGATGCAGAACTCTCGGCAACCCGACATTAGGGTGCGCTCGTGTGCGCTCTGCCATGCGGCGGTCGTGCGACAATGTTCCCTGGAGGTTTTCCTGTGAACACGAATGAACTTATTTATGCCTGCCAATTCCTCGGCTCAATTATCCGGATGTGTCTGTCTGGAGGCGGTCGAAGATAGCTTCACGATGGCAAGGTTGCGCTGTGTCGGTGGGTATGACAGGAACAGACTCGATGAATCGGACGCATCGAGGGCTCCCAAAGGACAGGACTCGAGTCGAATCTATCGACGCTTGGAGCACGGGAAAAGCTGCCTTTCGTTTGTTTTTTGGACACCTGGCGTGTGCTCCTAGTACTTGCTTGCCCTCGTCAACACGAAGGACGTCGCTATAAAGATGGATCAGCAGCACAAACACCATCTCAGGAACAGGTGAAGTGCTTTACAAATGAAAGGGATAGCGATGACTTACTTTAGCTACCAGTCCCCACGAAAACCATTGCGTGCAGTCAACCCAGTCGACATGGAAACAACGAAATCCTCCAAAAACCAGCTCGACAAGAATATATTGTCGGCGATGACGACAACATATCTTCACGGTGGCAATTCGACCATGACGCACATCACATATCGTGACGACGGGACGGCGTTGAAACAAGGACTCGGGGAATCTGGCGAATTAACTTAGTTACAAAGGGGTTCGACGCCCCCAGAAACTAGTGTCACCAACGGCTGGGGCTGGCGGGCATGTAAGCCGACGCTTTGGGACTTTCCGACTTGGCTCCGGACGACGGGGTCGTGACGGCAAGATTCTCCGCGACGTGGCCACCGGCATGGATGGATGAATGCATGGCCGCGTCACCATGGTGCAGGTCGTCCATGACACGCTTGCGGCCGCCAAACCAGCGTTTGAGGTAGTTTTCATCCACGTTCTTCCACGTCTTTTCCAATTTGGTCGAGATGCTCGTGTGCTCGGTGGAGACGGGGGCAACGGACGCATCGTCGTTCAATGTAAAGCAGTCTTCGTCGTGGTGGTCGGGCTTGGGGTGGCGCCGGCGCACGTCCGTGTTGACCAAATCACCATGGGCCAACGAATGCACAAAGCTCATGCGGGGCTCGGCCGGCGCCTTGGGGCTGGACGGCGACTGGTCCGGCTCCGACGCGATCCCGATGTACGCCAGGAGCGGTCCCGTGAGCCCTCCCAAAATGAGGGTCGTGAACACGACAATCATCAGTGTCGTCGACACAATCAGTGGGCGGTGGCTCTCTCCCGAGCTATCGAGGTGGGACCACGTCTTCACCAGAGCAAACGAGATGGCACCGCGGAGACCAGCAAACCAGATGACAAAGATGGACGTAGCTCCAATGCGGTCTTCCTTGCGGCGCCACCGGTTGCACACGGCGAGGAGTGGCACAATGTTGAGGAAGCGGCTGATGAGGAGCAGCGCGAGCGTAAAGCCCATAAAGGCCCAATCCAGGTGAAGCAGCGTGATGCCGTCGCTCGTCTGGTTGGCAAAGACAAATACAAGCGACGTCCCCATAAACACAAACACGAGCGATTCGCACACAAAAGCCATCGTGTGGAGCAAATGGCGAAAGGTCTGCTGCGCGGGGACGCTGAGCGTATGGAAGTGGTAGTGCGACGTCATCATGCCCGAGAAGAACAGCGACACGATCCCGCTCAAGTGGAGTGCCTCGCCGGAAAAGTACGCGAGGAGGCTGAAGATGATGCAGAGCGAGATTTCGTACGCGGGAAACAGGTGGAGCCGCGAAAAGAGCTTGGAGTTCATCAGGAACGCACCAAACAAAGTAATGGCAACGCTGACGAGGAGGGACCCCGTGAGCATGAACAACGTCTTGCCCACCACGGCTGCCAATCCACCCATGGAGAACTCAGCTGAGGTGTCCCACTCGTTTAGAGTCATGTACAACGCGATCACAACCGCGTCGTTGAGCACACTCTCACCAAACACGATGTTGAAGAGCTGCGATGGCGCGTTGAGTTTCTCAAAGCACGCCAGCGTCGCGACGGGATCCACAGCGCTGATGAGTGCACCAAAGAGGAACGATTCGATCCAGGACAAGGGAGTGATCCATCCGTAGATGCCACCGACGTATATGGCGCCGCCGGTGACTCCTGTCGCGATGAGCGTACCGACCACCGCCGTCGACAAGATAGCCCCAAAGTTGGAGAAGAAGTGGATCTTCTTTACAGAGAATCCTGCTTCGTAAATGATGGGCGGCAGCAGGACATGAAAGAACAGGTTGTTGTCAAAGTTGAAGTGCTCGATGTAGCTGTGGTTCTCGGCAACGACGATGAAGATACCGACAGCGACACCAAAGAGGAGGGCAATCCCGCTCTGAGAGACCCACGTGAGTGAGCTGCCTTCGAGGAAGAAGGACCCGATCACAAGGACCAGCAGCATGCACAGCAGCAGGACTTCCATCCTTGCAGCAAGTTTCCAAGTGGCGAATCGTTGAAATTGCGCCCGACGGGTGGTTTTGTAGTAAAATCTTGCATTCCAATACAAACCTCATCTAATTTTCTTTGAATTAGTGAAAAAACACCAATTGGGTTTGATCGACGAACCTGATTGGCTAAAACCAAATCCCACCTCTGACCTGATGGTACAGTGATAGCTTCTTTGGCATACCATAGTAAGGTATACCGAATCTATCCAGCTTGAAGTATCCAAGT
>NW_008580214.1:15549-21215 GCF_000520115.1 Aphanomyces invadans | reverse complement strand
TATTGCACGTATCCTCGGCCGGAGCACAAAAGTTGTGAGAGAAGTATGGCGCACATATAACGCTACAGCAGTCTTCGCTGTGGCTCCACCACCTTCCAACAAAAATTCGCATACAACTCGCATTGCTACGACATGAAAAATGATCTCGCTCGTCCAGTCCTTTGTTCGGGATAGCCGCTTGACAAGGACGCAGACAGTTGCAATAGACGTGTTAGTTTTACTAAAAAAAGCAACATTGGCGATATCGACCCCGACAATTCCCGCGCAATGGTGTCAGCATGTCGTACTGTGCGCCGATTTTTAGATCTATCAGTTTCGAACAAGGCAAAGTAAAAGGTCAACTGACGTTTGCGTTGGCGGCACAAAATGCAATGCTCCGTGATAAATACATTGCGAATATAGTGACAACCACTTTTTGCGAAAATCCACCGCATGTTGTGTATCTGGACGAGTCATATGTACAACACCACTACGCTCGTCATCAAGATAGTTTATACGATCCAAATGACGAACAAGCCTGCAATTAAAAGCAAAGCACAAGGGACAACGATAATGCTTATTGGAGCGATACTAAACGACGGAGTGGACAACTCAAAACTACTTGCCCTCGACATTTGTTTCCAAGGGGAAAATACTACGCAAAGAGCCCAAAGACTACCACGCCATGTTGAACCATGCATATTTCGTCGACTGGTTTGGCACGTTACTCGACCAATTGGAAGCCCTGGAGAAAAGGAACGTCGCTATCTCTATGGACAACGCAAAATACCATAAATGCCTACCCGACGGCACTGCAAAGTATGCCTGGGCTAAGTCACGTCTGCGCGATAGTTGCGACCGCTATGCCATCCCCTACAACGCGGACGAAGTAAAAAAATTGCCCAATGGGAAAAACTTTCCAAGCACATCGAGAGCAACATCGTACCTGTTGTGGTGGTCATGGCCGAGTCGCGAGGGCATTCTGTTGTGTACACGCCACCATATCATTCGGTACAGGAGCGGTTGAAGACTGCCTTCGATAGCCTCACGTCTACAACATTCCATGGGTGTATTGCAGCATCAAAATGGCGACTCACCGAGTTGAGGGACTACCTAGGTCTTCAGGGCGCTGCAGATGAAGAAAATGTGGCGATGGACGAGCAAGTGCTACCAGACATCAGCCATGCATCATGCGACGATGACCATACGTGCGATCATCGATTGAGCAGCAGCGACTCGTCCAGCAGCGACATAGACGACGCCTGTGGTCCTTGGCATCTGAAGAAAAATAAACTGACTGCGTATAGAGTTTTATACCTCTTTGCGTTGCATAATACTTTCAGTAAGAATTTTCGGAGGTTCCGTCTTTTGTGATTAGATGTCACCTCACATACATCCCTGTGAAAGGTAATTGAATTAGTAAACGACCCCTGGAAGCTGCCCACGACTGTAAATTCCATTAAATTCTAGAAATACAGTACCCAGATTATGTATTTGCTGGAGGTATACGCACTTGGCGGTATCAAATTCAAGTCGTACAGTGAGCGACGGAAAAATGTCCTAGTGGTAACTTCGTCATATTACTATAGTCCAAGCATTCAATCTGCAAGCAGAAATTGTGGGTTTTTTAGCCAATGGGTGACAAATGATTTTTCAAATTAGTACTACCTCTGTTTGCAATTATTGCAAGCGAACATTCGGTAGTATACAAATTCATAGTATATTGAATCTAAATGTTATGAAAACGGCAGTCATTCGATTCTCACACTGTCAATGTCATTAAGAGGTTTGCTTCATCTGTCTGTCCTCTTCCTCTAGTCAAACAATCATTAACGACAAGGCCAATTCAACTTCATCCGTTCCAGCACTTCGGGGGATCTTGTACCGATTGCAACCCTAGGATTCGATAACAACCAGCATAATCCGGCGCAAGGTCATAAACGTTTTTTCCAACGTCTCCGAAGGCAACAACGAAAATGCGGTCTTCACTGCAGAACCAGGTCTTCCATGCTGCGGCATTCCATCGTTTGTTGCAGTGATTGAATTGAGTTGAAAAATGCAAGATCTCTATGTTCGAGATCTGGTGACTTGGGTGGTTGGCACGCAATCCGAATACTCCAACAACCTTGTTGGGCGGTAGCAGCAATGTGCGGGCGAGCATTGTCTTGTTGTATGACTATGTCGCCAGTAAATCCAGGTGACGGCCATTTCCACTTCGTCTTGATGGCTGGTAAAACTTTGTCAACCAGGACTTGTCGATAGGCATCCTTTGTCACCGTAACACTCTTCAAAATCTCGGTGCCCGCTGGTCGATTGCAACTTGGGCATGCGGCTGTTGAACGTTCCACCAACTCCCAGCAGCCAATTTTACCGTCCCAGCCATCCCGAGGGCGAGGAACGACAACTAGAAACATTAATTGGTAATGTGCGTCTTGGATTGCAGATTTCGTGGGACAACAGTTTCATCATTCCACAGCATAAATCGACGGCGAAGTTTGGTCATGTAATACCATTTCTCATCTGCATGAAACACATTGTACAAATCGCTCATGTTACCGCTTAGGGTTTGTTGGTGCTTGCGAAGACAGCACGAGCGGCTTTTTAGTCATCGGTGAGGCATGGACGAGTCCAACTTGATCGCCGATTCATCAACTTTCGTCTGATATAGGTCCAGAGCAAGTACACGGAGAGCCCAGTTGATGTTGCCAGTGATCGGTACTTTTGGCGACGATTCAAAGGAGTGCTCTTGTTGCGCGTCTCGACGTCGTCAGGTGTGTACGTTGGTCGTCGCCCGTTGTGGCCTTTCATACGACCAGCAGCACATGCCACCCCAGTCTGTTCTTTCATGGTTTGTCCTCTTTTACAGATGCGCGAAACAGTTGATTGATTGACGCCGTATTTCGTGCACACATCATTGACTGCACTTCGAGAGAGCTTGTCATTTACAGACTTCTCCAGTAGGTCTTGGAACAAGGCAACTCGTTGATTGTCTGTCATATTTGACTTGGTTTTAGTATTGGATTTTGTCATGCCTCCAGAACGAGAGAAGTGAAAATAAAATTCACCAAAAATTGCACAGCAGTAGAAGTGAACTCAAGGTGCAATAACCACAAATTTTTTGCCAATCAGAGCTTTGGAAGTCGACCAACTGATGCCTCTTGCAATATTTGCAAAAATGAGGTAGTACTTGATATCATGCATAGCTTATACAGTTTGATGTTCCATCAAATTGAAGTGCATCCTCTGTACCAAAATACTGTTGTGGATTATCTTTTTTTATAACTCGGTGGCTGTCTATATTCGAAACGCCCAATCAGGCTCAAAGCATTGCAAAATTTACTATCAACAAGGAGGTATTTTTATATCAATTTTATTGGCCATAGTTCACGAGAACCATCCAATCAAACCTTTCGCACACGACAATGTGAATTTTAAACACTAACCACTCCTTCAATTCTTAGCCGATTGGCCTGATACTTTGCGCATTCGACTCGTCTTGAAGTGTAGATTCGCCTAGCACACTTCAGATCGCCCCAATTCGAATCTATCAACACGCATGGCCAGCGCCGCCACGACCCGGTCGTGAGCTCACCGAAGGTGAGCGAAGGCGACTGTAATGTTCGATGGTCGCGATCAAGAAGGACGGTGTCGCTGCACACGGTGCGATGAAGGCATTGTGTGCTGAGTATGTTGTGACGCAGCAAGCATCATCGCTCATATGACGACGTGGTCAATCTACGGAGACGACCCTGAGCAACGCTGATATTGATGAGAAGTGGATCTTTGTGACACAAGTCAATCGACGCTATTTCCTGTGGCATGATGAGAGCTCCCTATACGCAAGTGCCAGTCAAAGCGGCACATCACGAAGGTCATGTTCCTGACTACGGTTGCAAGACCACGCTTTAGGGGCAAGTGCGAAGGGATGTCAGATGGCAAGATCGGAACCTGAGCTTTTGTGGAGACGACGTTCGTTCAAAGGCAAAGTCGGAACCATGCCCGTGGAGATCCTCTCACAGTACCAAGGGTGGTAACCAAAGAAGTGTGCCGGCAACATCTTATCGAGCACGTGATCCCGGCGATCAAGGACAAGTGGCCTGGTCGACGCGCCGATGTGATTTGGATCCAGCAAGACAACGCACGGCCACACATCGCAGTGAACGGTCCTGATGTCGTAGCGGCGGGCCATTCAGATGGGTGGAACATCAACTTGTGCTGCAGTCCTCCATGAGTCCGGACTTCAATGTCCTGAATCTTGGTTTCCTTAACGCTATCCAATGTTTGCAGCATTGAACGTTGGCTAGCTCAATCGACGAGCTCGTGTTTGCCGTCGAGGTAGCGTTCAATGACCTCAATCATGTTGTGCTGAATAGGACTTCACTACATTCCAAAGCGTCATGGAGGAGGCATTGAAAGTTGGCGGCGACAATTGCTTTACTCTGCCCTGCCACGCTCGAAGAAGGACAGCTGTCAAAAGAAGGCAAGTTGATGGTGCGTCCAGTGTGCAGTGTTACTGCTATAGCAGCTATTGACGCGCTACAGACACGACTTCAATGTGAAGAGAACATGGACTGGCTTAATGAAATGCTCAACTTGTCATGTTCGATTGGATTGTCCATGAATAGGGACGAACTCAGTCGATTGTGTGATGTGTTTGACGACATGGCTTTAGAAAATGACGACTAATACTTGCAGTACGTCATGGTGGTGTTGGTCGTATAGTGTTGAATTTGAATAAAAATATCGCTGTTTTCAGATTTTGAGTGTATGAGCGGATATAAATAGTGTAAATGCACCCCAAAATAGTACTTTGGAACAGAGGAAGTATTATTGAAGAGTGAGTTGAAAATGGATACGGTATGCCTATATTTCTCACGCAATATTTCTCACAAACAATCGATATCATACAAATATCTATATATTTATCCATAACCATATCATCGGTTTGTTTCGGACGTTAGTATTACTTGTTCCTTAACGGCGGCAACCACCATGTCAGGCTCAAGCGAACACGATGCTCCCCATAAAGTATCACTTCACCGCTTCCATCTTGTTCCCAACGTCCGCAATTTTCGTGGCCAGTCCTCTAGCATGCCATAGGATCCTTTGGTCGTTCAAATTACTAACGTCGAGGAGTTCAAGCAGATCGTGCGCACAATAGTGGCACCACACATCAAGCGAGAAGGCGCATACGTCCCACCAGTCTTACCAGTAACAACACGCATGTCAGCTTGGTCCCACTTCGGTATGCCATTCCCTGACGATGCCGACAAGTTTCTCCTGCTCTATCCTTCCAATCGGAAACCAATGGAGCTGGGCGATGTGACAAGTACCCTGATTTAACGTTGGTTTGGTACAGTGAGCGACGGAAAAATATCCCCAATGGTATTAGAGAAGTATCTTGAAATTTGATTTGGCATAAGAATTACCCTCAATGAGAATTGACAGTATTTTAATATTCAAGCTGTTGTCAAATTGAAGTACCATATTCACGATGATTGGTAGAAAAGAAAGCACTTCAAACTCAGCCACGACCACAACGACCAGCAACAAATACTACTACTCTGGTCCGAAATAGTTGTTAGGTGCACTTTCCAATTGGCGGAATTTTTCTAAATGTCCATAATTCTGCAAGGTGATTGATGTGTTAGAAAGCGCATGATTAAAGCTTTGATTGGGTAGTTTTT
>NW_008580214.1:10256-14994 GCF_000520115.1 Aphanomyces invadans | reverse complement strand
GAAGCATCCATGGAAGTTCTGGTGAATTCCCAGGAACAAAGTCTCGGGGAAGAAGAATAAAAATACATTAAATTTTTTCCTTTTCATATTCGTTTCTGAAGTGACATACAAATTTTAAGATATTTCCTGATGGCTACTCATACTTTAATCCAGTGAAAAACTTGCTAACAACTATTACGGACCAGAGTAGTACAATATTTCTGAAAACTACATTATTTCGTAAATGAAATATATTTTCCAGTTACAAGATACATTACAGGAGTCTGTGGCAACGCATTTTCAAATGTGCGAGTGGTGACTTCATATGGCATGTCCTCCCAGGATTCAATAGTGCACTAACCATAGCCTTGTGAGTTTCGGCTGCAGACACAAGTGGCTTCAAATGCTGTAGAACTCTTGTCGAATTCTTGGACAATATTCCAAAACGCTAAACAATTCAGACGACACCATGTCATGAGACGCCCAGACACATCAATTGTCAATATAAATATTATGCCCGTAACTTGTATATTTTATTGCCTCTGAGTTCCTAGTATATGTTTTCAACATGCATGCGTACTTGTGGAGACAAAATATGTTGAACGTCAGCGAGCGATAGTATATTGTGATCTTGCTGTAGGTAAGGCCCATTAAGATGCAACAACGGAATGCTGATGAGGTCCAAGCACAATGACTGTACAGTATGACGTACATCGGCGTCATGGAATCAGCCCTGTACCACAAGGGCTTCGAGCGGGAGATCAACGGCGTGAGCTATTTTTCGTATTGTTTGTGATGTTGTTGCAGAATTGAATGTTCCAAAGTACGACGGTTTACATGGCAAAATATGATTATATTGTGTGATTGCGGCATATTGTTACAACAAGGATAAGGTGAGCAAGTTTATGCATTGATACGATGGTATATTCAAGATATATCTTGCATGTTATCATGTACTATTAGATCGTAGAAGTATATGTCACCAATTCGCTAAAATACTACAAATTCTTCTTGCAGACTGGATGCTGATAATACAAAAATAACGAAACTATGGCGATGTTCCACTGGGGACACTTTTCCGTCGTTACCTGTAAAGACATCCGGTTATGCATTCATTGTTACTCAAATTCGATCAAGGTTATGTGAACAAAAGTGGGGTCAGTCCTGATTGAACACAGCGAACAAGATCGTGCGTGACGCAACAACAGTTGCACCGTTGTTGGCCTTGAAGTGCATGGTAGGTCCTTCCGCTCTCATGACATCAACTGGCAAATGTGGGCAAACTTCATCCCGTCGTCACCAGCCCATCGCCACGGCGTACTTGTGCTGGAGCCCCCACTAGCACTCCTGATTCACTTGATTGCTCATGCTCCAACGCAACCTGATGGGTAAGTGCATCATGCTCGTCGTGGCCTCGGGGTAGCAGAAGAAAAAACGATGGCTTCAGTGGAATTCTTGGACAAGTCAAGTGTTCTGTGCGATTGGCGACACGTAAATTTGAAGTGCTGGGAGACACAATCCAGTGACTCGAGAATCAAAGTGATGCTGCAAGCAGCTATTGGCAAAAAATGCGGCTCTTATCGATGGATTTGGCGCTGTAATTGGAACGGATGAAACAGTGGATGGATTTCCGTTACTCGATACAACCGGAGTCGATCACAACTAGAAGTTACAATTTAAAAAGCATTTCAATTAATTGTCAAGTAAGATCCAAACCCAAAAATCTCAATGACTTGTTCCATTCCTATACCTGCATTAAAAGTGCAATCCTAGACTATCCGCGTTTCTTGAATATACGTCGAAAGTAGTAATTTTCGCATTGTCAGAACGCTTCGCAAATCACCTGAGTAACACCACGGCTGTCGTTTTCTATGTGGACGTTCTTTAATGTTCACTTCACAAGGCAAAAATAAACACTTCAATCGGATTGAAAAATAGACAGTTCGCCGGAGGACAGTGGAGCATGATTCCCAATGAGCGCAAGAAATAGGTGATGTTGCCGTTGCCATGAATGCATAATCCACATTGAAATTGGCCCCGGAATTTGTTTGACTGTACTATTGCGGGCAAAAGTACGAAGGCTCACGACAAAAATACTGCGGTCAAACGTGTCTGCTGAGACACATGACTCTTTTCAGTCGACTGTTGCTAATGAGACAAAGCAGGGGCACAAGCGATTTTCTGTTGAATTCGCCACGAAAATGAGTAATTTACTCTTGGCATAGTATCCAATTTTTGCGTAGTATGCCGTGGTTGTCACATGCAACTTCGTCCAAAACGACCAGGTCAGTCACGGCAACGAAAGAACCGAATGATATCAATGGAGTTGATTTGGATGCCACGGCGTTCCAACATTTTCAAGTATATGCCAGTATTCTGCAAAATTGTCCAAAGAACGGATGTACTGATATAGATATTGCAAAGCGCGTACTGAACTTCGCTGCTGTTTCTCCAAGTTAGAGCAAGAGCTTGTGACGAATAGCTGGAGGGTCCATTCTCTCTTGGCAGTGTCAAACTTCCGGAATTCGCTGGACGACTCCGACCTACCGGTCGACACAATTTGCGTGAATCCATCGTGAAGTGGTCGATGGGGCTTTGCCATACACAAATACCAAGGACGCTTTTGACAAGCGCATCATGGATCATGTGTTGCCACAATTGGTCCAAGCCGAACAGAACGGATTTGTCACGGGAATCCATGTGTCGGCCAACGCGTGGTCCTGGAGCAGAAGTCTTTGGAACATGAGACTTGGAACACTGCAAGTACACTGCTATTTGTTTGGACGTGAGTTGGAACATGTTTTGTACAATTTTGACGAAATTTCGATTTTGGACTGAATCTACAATAACCTGCTCACTTCCTCTTCGTTCTACCAATAATTCGCTATCATGCAAATATAGCAATGATATGCAATGCAAACCGCCCTATGTTGGTACATTACAGCAACAAAAACATCACAAACCATAAGAAAAATATCCTCACGGGGTAGATTTCCTGCACGAAGCCCGAGTGGTACAATGTTCAGTCCATGACATCGATGCACGATATTCCACATAATCAGATTGGGCTAGAACCTCATAATGTCCGTTTTGGCATCCCATTACCTAAAGAGAGGTCACCAAAAACTCTTGTCTATTACTACTCTGTTCCACAAAAATTGTCATGTTGTACTTTTGATTGGCGGCATTTTTCTAATAATACTCCGATTGATTGTCTGATCGGCGTTCTGGAAAGCGCAAGATCTCTGCTTTGATTGGGTAGTTTACAGCACTTTCCAGCACGGCAAGAAGGAAGATTGGCGTTTGGCCCTTCGTTCAAGTGGCGCCAGCGCAGCGTGGAAACAAGAACAGGCCGAGGGGCGCCATGGTCACCACACCACAAACCGTCGACGCACGACTGTATTTTAATACCATTTTAAATATGGTTGTCCCCGCCATCCAGGAAAAGTTTCCTAGATGTGGTAGACGGGGTAATGTGCTGATCCAACAAGACAATGCAAGCCCGCACAGAGATATAACGACAGAAAAACTCCGAAACCCCGTGCAGATGGAATTAGCGGAATTCAAGCTGAGAACCAGCCGCCGAATAGCCCCGATTTCAAAGGGTGAGATTTAGGATTCTTTAATTCTATTCAAAGCCAGCAGTACCGAAAGTGAACTCGAACCATCGAAGACCTTATTGTTGCTGTAGAAAACGCGTTCTAGGAATTGCCGACTGACACGCTTGTAAAGACTTTTGTAACTCTTCAAAATGTTATGGAATTGTCCATTGAAATACATGGCAGCAACGAGTATAAGCTTCCTCACATGAAGAAGGACACTCTCATTGCAGACTTTGCATCTTATAATGTCGAGTTTGACGCCTCGTCCTACGAGAGCGCTTTGGCTCATTTGAATAGCCGACTTGGTGAGGAGGTTCACCTCGATGCCATGGTCAATTCTCTTGAATGAGACATTAAAAAATACAATAAAATTCTGGAGCGAGTTATGTTGTTTTAAAGTGGCATACAAAAATTAAGTTGTTTCAATTGCCCTGTATATACTTTAATCAAGTGAATAACTACCTGACAGTTTTTGTGGTACGGAGTAGTACGTTTAACATATATTTTTCCTCAAGTGCTCATCTACGTTGATAACGTAAACGACGAATAAATCGTTAGTACTCACATTACGGGCAATAATATCTTTTTTGACTGGTTCCTCTAATATCATTGGCTGGTTCCAAAGTCACGCAAAACTGCGTCGTTCAATCAACGTCGAACTATGCCTACACCAGGTTCCCAAAAACTCCGGTTGTGTCTGCACACAGCCAAAAACGCATGGCTATGGATAGTGCACTATTGAAGCCTGGGAGGACACGCCATGTGAATTCATCACTCGGTCACTTGAAAATGCGCTGCCACTGACTCCTGTGTGTATTCTAAGCTTATCACTAGCAAATATATATCATTTTCGAAATAGTGTAGTTTTCAGAAATATTGTAGTATTTATTGCTGTTCGTCGTGGTCGTGGCAGAATATGAAGTGATATTGTAGTATTTATTGCTGTTCGTTGTGGTCGTGGCAGAATATGAAGTGGTGTTCCTCTTTTCTTTACTTTTAATTGTGGGTAGGGCATTTCAATTCGAAAACAGCTTAAATATAAATACTGTCAATTCTCCTTGAGGGAAATTTGCTTGCAAATACAAATTTCAAGATATGTCTCTAGTACCACTGAGGACATGTTTCCGTCCCTCACTGGACGGACCAGGCGGGTGCTA
>NW_008580214.1:5270-7465 GCF_000520115.1 Aphanomyces invadans | reverse complement strand
TCGTTCCTGCTGGCTTGGGTATCGAGTCGAATGTTTGAATGAGGGCGGGCTTTGATACGACCGGTCAGAAACAGCCAGCTTCGACACGAGATTCCACGGCATAACCCAATCCCTTCGAGCGAATATAGCCGTCTGTGTGTGAGAGGACTTGGAGGCTGGCAGCATTCTTGAAGGCACGTTTGTCCTGTCTGGAGGGGTAGCCTCACTCTGAAATCTCCCTCCTATCATGCAACCGTACGACTTGATCGGCCTGCTGGTCGCGGGCGGGTTTTTCGCGTTCTGGGATGCGTTTGGCATCGGTGCCAACGACGTGGCCAACTCGTTCGCCAACTCGGTGGCTGCGCGCACGATCACGCTCAAGCAAGCGTGTATCATTGCCGTGTTCACCGAGTTCGGGGGTGCTGTCCTGATGGGCGCCGAAACCACGGCCGCCATCAAGAACAGCATCATTGACATCAAGTTGTGGCAAGCGGTGCCGGAGCAGTTGATGTTTGCGTTCATGTGTGCGCTTGTGGCGTCGTCGTTCTGGGTCATCACAGCGTCCAGGTTTGGGTTCCCCGTCTCGACGACCCACTCGATTGTGGGTGCGATTGCTGGTGCGGGTATTGCCAAGTTTGGCTTCAGTGCGATCAATGCGTCCGAGTTCTGGAAGATTGTCTTGTCCTGGGTGGTGTCGCCCGGCGTGGCTGGTGTATTGGCGTCCATCTTTTACTTGATCACCAAGTTCACCGTGCTCAAATCGCCCAACTCGCTGCAGCGCGGCCTGGCCTCCATCCCGCTCTTCTTTATGTTCACGCTCTCGATCTGTTTGTTCTTCGTGATCAACAAGGCGCCCAAGGGGATCGACTTGTCCAAGGACGCGAACAACACGTCGGAGAACTGGACCAAGGTGTTGCTGATCTCGCTCATTGGCGGTGGCGTCGTCGTCGGACTGTTTGTGTGGCTGTTCATCGTGCCGTACTTTCGCCGCCTGCTCGTGGACGAAGAATCGTTGCGCTGGTACCACATGCTCTACATTCGGTGCGTGCCGACGCAGCCCAAGATCGAAGACTTGGAGGCTTGGTTGGAAGGCCACGCGAGCAAGGTGAAGAAGGACGACGCCAAGTATGCTGAGATCGAGACCCCTGTGGTCGCCAACGCGGACGCGTTTGCCGTGGAAGACAAGCCGGAGGCCGAGACGAAGAAGAGCTGGTTGTCGATGTTTACGCATGGGGTGAACGTCGATGTGGTGACGGTGGAAGGCGAGTTCATGGAGAACATGCATGCGAAGGCGGAGAAGCACAGCAGCAAGACCGAGTACTTGTTTTCGTACTTGCAAGTGGCGACGGCTGCGTTTGCGTCGTTCGCGCACGGTTCGAACGATGTGGCGAACGCGTCGGGTCCGTTCTCGGCCATGTTGACGATCTACGAGACGGCCAAGATCCCTGGCAAGAACGTGCCTGTGCCTTTCTGGTTGTTGGCTGCCATGGGGATTGCGATCGACTTGGGTCTCGTCTTGTACGGGTACAACATCATGAAGGTGTTGGGGAACCACATCACGTACCAGTCGCCGTCGCGTGGGTTCACGATGGAATTGGGTGCGTCGTTTACGGTGATTGTCGCGTCGTTCTTGGGTCTGCCTGTGTCGACGACGCACTGCATCACGGGGTCGACGGTCGCCGTCGGGATGTGCAACGGCGAGCTCTGGAGCATCAACTGGCGCATGGTGTTGTGGATCATCTTTTCGTGGGTGATCACGTTGCCCATTACGGCGACGATTTCCGGTCTCCTCTTTTCCTTCAAGTACGGCTGGTAGAATCATGCCATTAGATGATAGATGCCATTCGAGGCAACGCTGTTAACTTTATGAATTATTGTCCTGTATTGCTGCTACAAGTGTGATGGTGGCCATCGTAGCCCTGTGCTCAAGTCGTCGTGTCTCCATCGAGGAGGCTTGCCTTGGGTGGGGCGAACGACGTGTTGGCTGCGTTCTCAAGTCGTCTGGCTGACGATGGTCGTGACAACCCGAGTGAGAGCTGCCACCGAAACCGTGACACTCTTTCTACCTCTTCAGTACGACTTGTTCAGAGTGATTCTGTCCGCAGCACACAGTCGCAACAACTGCCTGCGCAAGGCTGGCGACCCAACAGTGTGGCATCGAACGACACTCGCGTTCGTTCTCGTCGTCCTACAACAACCAAAGCAAACACCTGTGC
>NW_008580214.1:0-360 GCF_000520115.1 Aphanomyces invadans | reverse complement strand
ACCGGTCAGAAACAGTCGGGATGATCATAGCCTTTGGCATGACTGCTCGTGCGCGGTGTGTTAGCGTTCTCATCCGTGTTGAGCAAGTGACGAAGTGGTCGTCTTCGTCACCAGCCAATGACGTTAATGAAGGTTTGAATCGTGGATAATCGGTTCGCTAATGACCAAATCGTCTGCAGAAGCTTTGAAGCCTAGACTGTACTACACGTGCAAGGTTGGACAGGAGTGAAGTCATGGTCTTCGACCACGGCCTACGTTTGGAATCGAATCAAAGGAATGTTTTGCAGCCGTCTACGATGAGGCGTCATGAGGAGGTATAGATAGTCTTGAACGGTTTCAGTGATGTCAGGTCAACACGAA
>NW_008580213.1:212539-213097 GCF_000520115.1 Aphanomyces invadans | reverse complement strand
CGGCCTCCCACAAAGTCAATCTGGAGCTGGTGAGCTGACTGAGGCGCCCAAGGTCTTGAACACTCGGGGCATTCACAATCATTATTGGCCCCATGGCTTTTGACATTGCGGCCCATGGGGGGCGCAACGATGCCAGTCCCAAACGAGATGCTTCCTTGGCATACAGCTCACCAAGACGTTGGGCCAAATTCTGGCGTCTTTCGTGGCTCGGGAACACGCGTTTGGCCTCGTTCATTCCAGCAAACACGAAGGACGACCGAAAGCAACTGTTGAGGTCCAGCCTGTTTGCTTGGAGGATCTTCGTCACAGATCTTCCGTGCTGACCTATCACATGAATGGGACAATTGCAGTAGAATGTGAGGACTAAGTAGTATACCGTATGCCAGGTCGAAGCACTCAATTGGATCTTGTTCTAAGTCTGCTAATCCAACTACGCTCTGTACACCGAGCTGGTCTATAGTTCCATTGTTAGATCATGATGAAATCACGAATGGACAAATATACCTAACGATGCAAGTGTTGATTTCAGAGATGCGATGAATCTTTTGCACACGTCAA
>NW_008580213.1:200290-205144 GCF_000520115.1 Aphanomyces invadans | reverse complement strand
CTTATCCCGATCCGGCTATAACGGGTACGAAGGCACCTTACTACTTGTCACTGGAGCCAATTCGACTCGACATTCGCCTCTTCACCTTGACGCTCCATTCCTTCAAATCCTGTGATTGGGACGTCAACATAGGTAAAGGCAACCTCGTTAAGTCGGTACGCCGCCGTATCTAATTTGTATTCATCATCGTGTTAAATCATGGTAACATTCTTGGGCAGCGTCCAAAGTGCCAGATTCGTCCGCAATCGCGAAGCACTTGGAATTGGATTTGGTTCGGCGTGCGTAACGTCGAGGTCAGGGCATAAGTCTTTTAGGAGGCCGCAACAGGATGGTTGCTCAATGCTTTAAAGGCGGAACGTAAGCACGTAAGTGCTTCAGACTTTATCTTGGTTGCAATTAAGTTCTTTGAAACGGTTATGTTGACAGCTGTCAGAGGCTATGATGGCGCATGTGTGGGCTCATGGCATGCTTCAATTCCTTCAATGTGCTATGGGTACGTTCTGCTTTGTCATTTCGCCCATGGTTGTAGGCTGCTGTTGAGAATGTTGGTCGTTGATCAACAATCTGCATGTTCATATAGGAGCTACCACAGCCATTCATATCCACAGAGGTCGGAGGTTTATAACGAACAGTAATTCACTCTTGAATCGTCTCCAATGGCCTTGCAGCCATCAGCTCGCTCTTCCTCGCTTCAACAAGTTATGAGCCCAAGTGACATGAGCGACGACAAGACGTCAACACTTCGGATGATAACAGAAGACAACTAGAACTCCTGGCGTACCGCGTTCAAGGGACGCTTGTTGAGCAAGAAGCTCAAAGCCGTGTATGACGCCGGAGATCGACTCGCGGCAAGGCAAGACCTCGAAACCGCCAACGATGACCTCGAGCAAGCTACAAGCGCGCAATACATGCGGGATTTACCTACGCATACGGAAGAACAGGACGGGTACGCGCTCGGGATACTGATCACCTGTTGCTCCGACTCGCAACAGCGGTTTGTCGCCGACAAGGACACCTACGTGGATGCATGGTGTGCGCTGGCCGAACTCCATGCGCCAAAGACACGCGTCGACCGGCTCGTCACCCTATCCAAGTACTTCAACATGAAGTGGAACACCAAACAAGAGAGTTTACCGTTTCTGGAAAGATACGAGATCGTTCTTCGTAAGCTTCGCGCAAGCGGGGATGCCGTGCACTACTCCATGGTCGTCGACCGTCTGCTGGACATGATGCCGTGGCAGATGCGCGCTGAGACTCACCAAGTGCACTCAATGCCGCGGACTCAGAGAAACAACCTCACCACCGTTCGTATTGTACTGGAGGCCGAGTACAAGCCCTTCGATCGGGCGCCCTGACGAACCCCAAGAGCCCCAACAACGACGACCGGGCACTTAACGTCGAAGTTAGGCCAGGCAAGTGCAACTGGTGCAAGCGCAAGGGCCACTGGGAGGCCGAATGCCGAGTCATAGCGGCAGGAAAACCCAGATGGACAAAGCAGGAACCTGCGCTTAAGAAGGATAAGAAACAAATCGAGACGGGGAACTATTCTTTAGACGAAGACGTGTGGACGTCGTGGACGCCGTCGTTTTCCACGCTTTCGACACCCGTGGCCGTGTACTGGTGGACTCCGGGGCATCGACCACATGACGGGGGATGCCACCCGGCTGACAAACTTGGAAATGTGCGACCGAGCGGTTGTCGTCGCCAACGGGGCGAGAACACGCGCGACCAAGATAGGAACAATGTGGATCACCACCGACAAAGGGGCAACGCTTGTCATAGAAAACGTGTTAGTTGTCGACAATATGCCGTCCACCCACTTGTCCGTGACAGCCATAATGCGCAAGGACCCGAAATTCGCCGTCAACTCAAGGCCAATGGCTGCAGCATCATGGCACGCCGGGCAACTTACACGAGCCGATGAAGAAATGTGAGTGCTGCGTCAAGAACAAGATCACAAAGATCTCACCTCCAAAGACGCACACGCGATCGTTCAAGCCTGGCGAATGCTGGGTGTCGGACACCAAGGGGCGTCAGTCGGCGGGTGCAAGTATTACACAGTGTACGTCGACGCCGGTTCGGGCATGAAAATCGTACGTTTCGTCAATTCCACTGACAGCGCCACCCAACACGACAACTATGCGAAGATCATGGCATGGTCCAAGGCACAGACCGGCCGCAACGTCGAAGTGTTCCGCTCCGACGGCGGCCCCGAGTACTCATCCACCACGTTCGCCGATGCACGGCCAAGTGGGGCATCACGCATGAGACGTCTACAGCAACGAATCAGTGGCAAAACGGGATGGCAGAGCGCGCTCACCGGTCGATTATGGAAATGGCCATGGCCATGTTGTCCCACGCCGGAATGGCCAAACGGTGGTGAGCGGAGGCCGTAAACACGGCTGTCTTCATCAAAACAGAGTGCCGCACGGTCCCAGCGCCACCAGTACCCCCATCCAAACGTTCATCGGTCACCCAGCGCGTTTGGACAAGTTGCGGGTCTTCGGATGCGTGGCTTACAATCTCATGAAGGAGCCTGAAACGAGGGACAAACTCGCACCCAAAGCAACGAAGTGTGTGATGATGGGATACGCTGAACACCAGAAGGCGTACAAACTATACGACCTGGAGCACCAGAAGATTATCACCAGCGTCCACGTCCAGTTCCGCGAGGACGAGTACATCGGGGGACGAACACCCATTGATGAGTACCTAATCACGACCGATGATGACGACGAAGATGAAGAAACTCCTTATCCAAGGGGAGACATACCAGCCAAGACTCACCACTACCCCCATGACAGCGCCACGCCACCAATCAACCACCGCCACCAAGCCCCGAAGCCACTTCAAGGTCCCACACGAAAACGTTCACCGGCGACGCCAGTACTCTCTACAAAGGGTTCAACATCGACTCATCGGAGATCGGCACACCAGGGAGACCGACGCGTATGTACGTGCCCTCCGCTGCGCCAGCGAGCGAAAGTCGAGGAATGGTCCTGCGCGACAGAACGACCATGAGGACTCCGTCCATATACAGTATGTGGATGAAGTACCCACGAACAGTCAAGGGAACGACCCCGTTGACCGTGTCCTGCGCGACCTGAACCGAGCAACCCGCGGCGATGCCAACGCCGCGAATGAGGAAGACCATGTTTCGATGTCGATGACGGTGGATGGAGTTGAGTTCGCTTGCTTGGCCTTGCCGATAGCAGATGACGTACCCAACAGCCACAGAGAGGCCATGGCGTCGCGCAACGGGACGAGTGGACCAAGGCCGAGCAACTTGAGCTCAAGCAGCTCAACGACGTCGGGACGTGGAAACTCGTGTCTCTACCACCAGGACGAAAGGCAGTCGGGTCGCGATGGACATACGCCAAGAATACCAACTCCGACGGCGTCGTAATTCGCTACAAGGCTCGTTTCGTGTGCAAGGGCTACAGTCAAGTAGAAGGGATCGACTATTCAAACACGTACTCCCCTGTCGTGAAGATGGCAACTGTTCGCACGTGCGCCGCATTCGTAGTCGCAAAGGGGTTCGTCATCGTTCAAGCTGACGCCGACACGGCCTTCGTTCAAGCCTCCATGGACAATGGCATTATGCTCTACGTCGACCAACCACCCGGTTACGCCGACGGCACCAAGCGCATGATGCTGCTCATGAAAGCGCTGTACGGCCTGAAACAAGCAGCGCTAGCTTGGCAAGACCACTGCCGCAAGATCCTCGTCTGCATCAGCCTGTGTAAGTTCAACGAATTTTGGTTGTCCCTGCGATTTTTGACGTGTACGGATCAGTTGGCGTGATGCTTCCAAGTTCATTTGAAATTTGTATTTTCAAAATATACGGTTTCAGCACCCTGAAATATTATACAGCGCATACTCCAATCAGCTTTCGTGAAATCAATTTTGGAGCTTAATACAGAGTTTTCTGTACACCAAAATTTCGTCATTACATTGGATTTTGCCTATTAAATTGAATATTTCACGGTAATTCTCTACAAATCCATTCTCCACCTTTGTCCCAATCTATGAGTCGACTGAGATTGGTGGCCCCAATCTCAAGGTTTGGAACTCAAGGTTTAGATTCAAGAACCAGACTATCGTACGGATATCACACCAGCACACACAGCCATTCAGTTGGCAAAGTCATGTCAACACCACCCATCTGCACTCCAGACATTGCGGAGCTCCATCCTGACGAGACCAGTGGGAACCGCAAATTCGCATGCCATCATGACATCAAGCTACTGTTGCAGATCGCTTTCGCGAGTCCCTGTGAGGCCGACCACGGCAAGCAGTTGCAGGCTTGGTCCGCCATCGCTGATGCGCTTGGACAGTCTGTAACTTTTGGTCTAAAGAAAAAGGGCCCCGCGATGAAGGCAAGGTTTGACGTTCTCATGTCTCGGTTTGTGCGCGGTGAAAGCGCGTCGTTGCGGAAGTCGGGTACAGCAGAAGAGTACAAGGAGCGAGAGCAATTGCTGCAGGATATCAAGACGCGTATGGACGACTTCAAGGCCTCTGAAACAATTCGAAAAGATGCATGCCGACGAAAACTGGAAGGGAGCGAAAACTCGGGTACGTTGTTGCGGAAAATGGCGTTGGGAGAGCTTGAACGCAACAGCCAAGAAGAGGCTGGCACACAAACGGAAGAAACCTAAAGCTACTGCACTATCGATCGACATGAACAACCTCATTCATGCAATTCAAGCAGGAATTGATGACAAGTGCCGCCGAGAAGAGCTCATTACTGAGCAATCAGCAGCAAGATTAGAGTTTGATCGCGAACAAGCTGCCATTCGTGCCGAACAACACCACGCTAATCAGCGCATGATGATGGAATTGATCAGCGCAATC
>NW_008580213.1:198598-200190 GCF_000520115.1 Aphanomyces invadans | reverse complement strand
TCTCGCCAATCGAAAAGTCAATGTGACAAACATTACGGACCGGAGTAGTATCATATTCTTGATATCCTCAATGGTCAGAATATGTTGTATATTTCGACCTTCGACATCCAATCATGCTAGAACAGTTCTGTTCAAAGGGCTTTGATGCGCCTCGTCGTCAGTAATAGAGAGTTTTCGGTACATCAAAATTTCGACATTACATTGAATTTTGCCTATTATGAAATTGAATATTTCACGGTAATTCTCTACAAATCCATTCTCCAACTTTGTCCCAATCTATGAGTCGACTGAGATTGGTGGCCCCAATCTCAAGGTTTGGAACTCAAGGTTTAGGTTCAAGAACCAGACTATGGTACGGATATCACACCAGCACACACAGCCATTCAGTTGGCAAAGTCATGTCACACCACCCATCTGCACTCCAGACATTGCGGAGCTCCATCCTGACGAGACCAGTGGGAGCCGCAAATTCGCATACCATCATGACATCAAGCTACTGCTGCAGATTACTTTCGCGAGTCCCTGGGAGGCCGACCACGGCAAGCAGTTGCAGGCTTGGTCTGCCATCGCTGATGCGCTTGGACAGTCTGCAACTTTTGGTCTAAAGAAAAAGGGCCCCACGATGAAGGCAAGGTTTGACGTTCTCATGTCTCGGTTGGTGCGAGGTGAAAGTGAGTCGTTGCGGACGTTGGGTACAGCAGAAGAGTACGAGGAGCGAGAGCAAGGATATCAAGACGCGTATGGACGACTTCAAGGCCTCTGAAACAATTCGAAAAGATGTATGCCGACGAAAACTGGAAGGGTTCGAAAACTCGGGTATGTTGCTGCGGAAAAAGGCGTTGGGAGAGCTTGAACGCAGCAGCCAAGAAGAGGCTGGCACACAAAAACGGGAGAAACGTAAAGCTACTGCAACATCGATCGACATGAACAACCTCATTCATGCAATTCAAGCAGGAATTGATGACAAGCGCCGCCGAGAAGAGCTCATTACTGAGCAAACAGCAGCAAGATTAGAGTTTGATCGCAAACAAGCTGCCCTTCGTGCCGAACAACACCACGCTAATTAGCGCATGATGATGGAATTGGTCAGCGCAATCGCTAACGTATTGAGTAAAAATACTGCTTCGATCATCACTCACATATATCCCGAAATAGAAGTCAAGAATCCTTACAGCACTGTTTATGTAGGGTATTTCACAAGTTAAACCAGGACAATTTATTTATGTCAATTTGCTCAAGTTAAGGAAACATCACATGAAGTTCACGCTGAGTGTAGGTCAAATGTGTAATTTTAATGTAATTCATTTCTAAATAGGGCAAGAAGCCAATGTATCATTTAGAATTTGTATACGTACACTTCAAAATACTTTGTACAAACAAAATTAGGACTCAAGAAGCAAAGTCAACTGATCATGGAAAGGTACGCGTCAATGCTTGGAGGTCGCAACCCAAAGTACATGGAGATTTGGTTGCCTTGAGGCTTCATACAAGTATGACAGTTGGTAAGTAAGGTAGCCACGAGCCAAAACATACCAACCGGGCAATGCCGAACCTTCATCTTCTTGTCGTAACTCACTTAACTCCACAAGCTC
>NW_008580213.1:161798-198498 GCF_000520115.1 Aphanomyces invadans | reverse complement strand
ACAAAAACGGGAGAAACGTAAAGCTACTGCAACATCGATCGACATGAACAACCTCATTCATGCAATTCAAGCAGGAATTGATGACAAGCGCCGCCGAGAAGAGCTCATTACTGAGCAAACAGCAGCAAGATTAGAGTTTGATCGCAAACAAGCTGCCCTTCGTGCCGAACAACACCACGCTAATTAGCGCATGATGATGGAATTGGTCAGCGCAATCGCTAACGTATTGAGTAAAAATACTGCTTCGATCATCACTCACATATATCCCGAAATAGAAGTCAAGAATCCTTACAGCACTGTTTATGTAGGGTATTTCACAAGTTAAACCAGGACAATTTATTTATGTCAATTTGCTCAAGTTAAGGAAACATCACATGAAGTTCACGCTGAGTGTAGGTCAAATGTGTAATTTTAATGTAATTCATTTCTAAATAGGGCAAGAAGCCAATGTATCATTTAGAATTTGTATACGTACACTTCAAAATACTTTGTACAAACAAAATTAGGACTCAAGAAGCAAAGTCAACTGATCATGGAAAGGTACGCGTCAATGCTTGGAGGTCGCAACCCAAAGTACATGGAGATTTGGTTGCCTTGAGGCTTCATACAAGTATGACAGTTGGTAAGTAAGGTAGCCACGAGCCAAAACATACCAACCGGGCAATGCCGAACCTTCATCTTCTTGTCGTAACTCACTTAACTCCACAAGCTCTTCACAATATGAAATGTCCATTCGATCGACTCTCGTACAGAGCTCATGCTTGAGTTGAATTGTGCTTCAGGGGAGCCGGGTTCGGCCATTGGGAAGGGACACGACAAGCATTGGCGGCATCCATAGGCAGGATCACCGTACAGACAATACTTTGACAACACGGAGCATGACTGCAGCTTGTCGAGCAAACGACTCATGGCCAGCACCGTAGAGTCGTGGCGGCGTCCTTCCACAGGGCCAAACATGCTGACTATGATGCCACACACCACCTTGCCAATTGAAGCAATGACGCCTTGGGTGACCATTGTACACAGCTCGCTGCAGATTCTCGTTGGGTTCTCCGTCGGTTCTTGCGCTTGGTCGTGAAAGATATTGTTTTGTTCCATCAATAAATCCAATACATGTCGTGACGTTGATACCGCATTTTGCTTGAATCGCAGTGGCATACATTGCTAACACAAATGAGATTGGTGCTATTCGTTAGACATACCTGAGCGCCGCGTCATCAAAGCATCGTCGAAGTACAAGCGGTCCGCGAACTTGGAATGTAGTAAGCGAACAGTTGTCAATATCACGCGACTGCACGCTTCGACAGAAATTCTTTTGCCACTGTGAATAGTCGTGATGGTTCAGCAAAACGGCGGCAAGTCAATGCAAGTGCCTCAAGCGACTCAATTCGATCGGACCACTCTGTTGTTATCCACTCGGGGAGGCCGAAAAGGTTGCAAAGGGTTTCCAATTGCGGTATGGTGAAACGGTACTTGTGCATCGCCGTCGCATTATCGAGCAATCGATTGAATGAGTTGTTGTACGAAAGCAATGGTCGCTCTGGTCTAGGTCGAATGATGTTGCGTTGAAGTAAAATGTCCATAATGCACATGAACTCATCAATGTCACCATTACCATGCTCCATGATACGAGCAATGAGAAGTAATGTAGAGCGCTTGGTCAAGGTCGGCGATAGAGACGGCATTGAGTGGCACTGAGCACTCGCTTTGTTTATCTGCGCTTTTTCTGGAAGTGAAACCTGAAGTTTGGTTGGTCCCGAAAGACGATTTTATTTAGACTTTGGCTCAATCTGAAGCCAAAAACCAACACCGAAAAATGGTGATTTCAGGTTTAAACTTCAGGTTTCGGATCTTGAATCGAATCTGTAATTTAGCCGACCGAATGCTCTCTAATGAATGACCTTGGGTATGATTCGCGTTGCAACAAATTAGACTTTTGCATATTGTGAAAATTATATAAATCGCCCGATTAACTTGAGTCATTCACCCCACCAGCTTTGTGGTTTTCAATGAGCCAACATTGGACTATTTTGTCTGAAAATCACCTTTTTGGGGACACACGACCATGTGCACGGGATGACCTGTGTACGTGCTGGCCAAAACTTTCGTTCACTGGATGGAGTACAATGTAGTTTGGAATGAAGGCTCCCTGGGCCTAACGCTGCGGCCTGAGCTCGGCAAAGACATGCCCCCCGTCGTGGGGAGGCTCACCCGCGAAGAGTCTGAAGCGGCACATGGCGGTGTCGCCGTCGGCCACATGCTTACAAGCATCAACGGCGAAGAGACAGCCAAAATGGGGTACGACGCGGTCGTGCACATGCTCAAGACAGTTCCAAGGCCGTGTCTCCTCCGTTTTCGAGTCCCAAAGTCCCTCGCCACCAGCCGATCTACTGGAAGCTCGTCGTCCGCTCCCAGCGAAGTCGTACCAAACCAGCAGCCGGACAACGCGATGCTGGTCTCGTCATCCTCTGGCCGTCCAAAGCGCGACACATACGTGGTCGAGTGGATCTACGGACCCCTTGGCTTGATCTTCCGCCATGCCGACTTGGACCACGACATTCCGTCTATTCGCAAGATTACGGGTAAAGGGCTCGGGTCCCATGGCATCAAGCACGCCCGTGTGGACGACATATTGGTCGAGATCAATGGCACCACGACAAAGACGCTCGGGTTCAACCGGTCCATTTCCATGCTGAAAAGCATGGAAAAGCCCGCGCTTCTCAAGTTTCAACGGTCGTCTCGCGAAAAAGAAATCGTGCGAGTTAGCATGCGCGAGCCACGCATCAAGTACGAGCCTGCCGCAGTCGCTACGCCGACATCACTCGGGGTGGCCGCCGAGTACGACATTGTGTGGTACGATGGCGACCTCGGGCTTAAACTGCGGCCAACAGCAAACGATGTCCCGATGATCTCACGCTTGACGGGGAAAGGCAGCGCGGTCGGTGTGGACAACTCGCGCGTTGGCGACGTCCTTGTCGCGATCAACGGCAAGTTTATCCACGAATCGTCGTACATGAGCACCTTGAGGTGGATCAAAGACACTCGCAAACCCATCACGCTGCGATTTCGATCGCGGGATCGCGACAAAGACGCAGCCACGTCGGCGTCCTCCATGTTGTTTCAGAAACACGACCAGATTCCGGTAATGGCACAGCCCCATCTACCGACGAGTGTCATGGGTGTACATAGGACTTTGTGCTCGCGGCGCTTCGTGTGGGCGAATACGACCAGGTGGAGGCGTATGCCCGCCGCGCCATGGCCGCATCGGGCTGTGCCAAGTCTGCGTTTGCATGGATGGGAGATGCGCTTCATCGTTGCGAAGAGTACGATTTGGCCCTGGCTGTGTTTGACAAAGGCCTGCAGCTCCATTCCAAGGACGTGGATTGTGCGGTCGGAAAGGTCGACGTCCGTGAAACGATCCAACTCGCCAAAGTGTTTGGGCCAAATGCAGCAGTCAAACTCGCCAAGGACCCAGAGATGCTCAAGCTGCTCAAAGATGAACAGTCCCGGCGCATCATCCAAGACGTGCTAATCCACCCGAGCCAATACCACCAGCACAAAACGCTGTGCGAACCCGTCCTGGCGTATCTCCAACAATTCTGCGACGAAACGAGTGGCGCTGCCCAGGATCACACCATCCTCGCCCTGCCTGTCAAAGGAACCCTGGACGAGCTTACAGCGTACCTCATGACGCCAGGTACGTGCGCATGTGCATATCCTCGACGTTTACGCTGTCGGCGTCGCAGGCAATCCTCGCAAGCATCGGCTGTCGGATACGTACAACGTGGTCGCGGATCTCTTGACCAAGTGCAACCATAGCGTGTTCAAAGCGGAAAGTGGTGGGAAGAAGTCCAAGAAACTTGTGGTCAAGCTCACCGACAAGCAGAGAGAAGTCGAGTTCTATGAGCGCATGGGGCACGACAACGACTCGGAGCTCTACATTGTCGACTGCGTCCAGATCATTGACGTGCCTCTAGCCGGGAAGGCCAAGTGTTTTGCGGTCGTGATGGAGCAAGGGCTGGCGTTGGACTTGGACCACGTCCACATGCTTCAACAGCAGCCGTTCCTGCGACTGAATTGCATCGAGAAGCTCGCGCGAGCTGTCCTCTTTTTGCACGGCCAACGACTCATCCATGGTGACATCAAGCTCGAAAATGTCGTGTACTTTAGCGATCGCATTTGGTACAAACTGATCGATTTTGACCACACGGTGCCGTTTGGGTCGCGCATTCGGCATTGCACCCCCGAGTACTGTCCGCCGGAAATGGCGCGATGCATGCTGCAGGGTCAAGCGTCGACGATCGCAGCGTCGCCCAAGTTTGACGTGTGGTGCTTTGGTGTGCTGGTGCTTCGTCTGTTTCTGGATGGTGGCCACTTGGATGAATTTGACGGGGTCGAAGGCGACGCCGTGTATAAACTGGTCGCGGCGCCGGGGTTTTCGTTCCGCCAGAGTCTGGCCAAAGTGGCTGCGTTGAACAACCGCCAAAAGAAGTACTTGCTCATGTGCTTGGAGCCAGACGAGTCCAAGCGAACGGGCAACTTGCGCGATTTGCTCAAGGCGCTCGAAACCAAATCGACAACTCACGGCATGGCGCCTGCACCGCCGTCGCCCATCGACCAACTATCGTGTCCGCTGCCACTGCTTTGGACGCTGTCTGTCATGACGGACAAGGCCCGCATCCCGCTCGGCGACTTTCTTCGAGGCCTGGACTGCCGCATCGGAGTCCTCAACGCGCCGACTGCCGAGTGCACGTGCGACGAAAGCGATATCGTGACGGTGTTGGCCGAGTCGGACGTGGTCGCTCTAGTGCTGCCGTTCGTGCGCGCTTATGGCCTTTTCTCGGGCATTTTGGACACGTTGGAAGACTACTACGGCACGGACGTGGCCCATTTCAGGTTTGCCTATCCTGATGCCGACAAACTGGACGCGACCGTCGCGTCCCTCGAGTCGATCCATCCCATGACGGCGATGCTGCCGTGCGAAGGGACCCTCCGCACCCTCCACGCCCGATTGACTCAAACCAAAGTCCCCCGAGACGAAGTCGACGAAATACTGGACACAGTGTTAGCGCAGGGCATGTCGGCCTTTGTCTCGAGCAACGACACGTCAGCTCGTGTGGCCGAGATTTTCAAGTCGATGGCCAGTCTCAACGCACTCTCCAAACCAACTCTCATCGGCGGATGGCGCAGCCTTTCGGGCACGAACGACGTCACGTGGAAGTGCCATCGCCACGCGCCGCACCATAGTACTTGCGAACCTCGAAACCTCGCCATGACGGAATTTGCCGTCCCAGAGCCGTGGGAATTGCCCATGTTGTGGTCGCTGGACGCCGCGGAGAAGCTGGGGAAATGCGACCCGTCGAAGCTTGAGCGAATGCGATTTCAACTTGTGTTTCAGTGCGAGTGGTGTGCGTCATCGTGCGGCAGGTTTGAGCCCCAGAACGATGCGGATGCACGAAACGATGCGTCGTTGCGAGAGGTGGGTGCGTCGGTCGCGATCCGGGAGATGTTGCCCATTTTGAACGCAAGCTATCTGGCGCGGAAGGCGTTATGTGTGGCGGCTCTGTTGGGTGTGTCGTTGGATGGGTTTCAGTTTGATTTGAAGGATACCCAGCACGTGGCCAAAATCGCGAGGGCGTTGGAATCGATCCATGGACGTCCCCCGCGCTTCGACACGGACGCGGCGTTCGAAGAGATTGTCCATCGACTCGAGACTGAAGACTTGGATGACGTGGAGTTGGCAGACGAAGCGAGGAAATTGCAGGACGCGTTGTTGGTGTACCGATCTATGGCTCTTCCAAAGATGAAGCAAGTGTTGGCACGAATGGGCTTTGACTGGAACCGCGCCCATGTCGGTGGGCTACGTCAAGTCCAATTTGCATCGGGATACAGCCGATGGGTGTGCCAAGTGCACTCGGGTGCCCCATAACACGGCAAGTGTAGCTCTATGTCGAGTGGATGTGAAGAAGGTAGATTCGGGTGGGGTCATGCCAATACACCCCTGTCGCTTTGTGTCGCTTTCAATGGCTTGTTGGGATATGGCGTCGTTCTATAAGCAGCACCAATGCCTAGAGCGCCATGGGCAAGACATGCATGCATCCTGAGCGCCCAGAAGTCGCACGTCGACTAGTCGGCATGTCTTCAGTTCGACGTGACCTCGAAACTTAAATCGCAAACCCCGAAACCCCGAAACGTTGTTTTTATCGACTTTTTAATTGTGCGCGTGGACTCGCCCATACTTATTCCAAGATCAATCACTTCATGGCTTTAAAACGTGGATTTGAAAGATGTACGGATGAATCCATTGATTCCAGGCATTGGATTGGCTATATTTTCAGCCAATAAAGTTCGTTCATTTGATCGCCTCGATTCTTCTCAATTCCCAATTGCGAATCGACATTGTCACGATGGGTCGCCGCAGGTCCGCCTTCCTCGTCTTCCTCTCCGTGGCCATCTGCGCCGTTGCTTCATTGCACTGGGCTCCTTTTGGCACCATCCTCGGTGTCACTGACGGAAATGTCGAAGTCTATTCGTGCCACTTGGATCCCGGTCAAGAAGCGCTCGACCAAGCTAGCAACTACGTCAATGGCACGTACACTGGGGTGCAATGGCAATGCGTGGAATTGGCCCGCCGCTATCTCCTTGTAAATTATGGTGTTGTATTTGGGGACGTCGACTACGCGTTCCAAATCTTTGACCTCGACACGGTCGACAAAGTCTCGGATGGGTCCAAGTTTGCCTTGAACAAGTTTGTGAACGGTGGGTCCATGCGTCCCGAGCGCGGCTCCCTCTTGATTTGGGACCCCACTGGCGAAATGGCTATCACGGGGCACGTGGCTGTCGTCGTGGACGTGACCGACTCGTACGTGGACATTGTCGAGCAGAACGTTGAGGACACGATTTGGCCCACGGGTCAATTGTACTCGCGCCGGCTCAAGGTAAAGCAGAACTCGTCGTCCTACTTTGTCGAGAAGTGGTACAACGATGAGCATCTCCTCGGGTGGGTCACCGTGGACCTTTCCAAGCCCGTAGTGCCGTTGAACTCGATGGCGACATCTTCGTTGCTCCCGACGTCGTTCGTCCTGTCCATCTTGGGCGTCTCTGCTGCGGTGGCATTCGTTGTGTTCCGCAAGCGCCGACTTCGCGACTACGACCTCGTGCATTAGGTTGATGGGTCGGCCGTAAGGAGCTAAATGATCTTTGCTTATTGCAATGCTTCGTGCATGTCTGTGTGCTGCGTGATGGGAACAAGATGTTCTCGGCTAGAATTGGTAGAATCGCAATTCTTCCCGAGACAAGGCAGCAATCTCGAAAGTAGTCACGTTTCTCACGGACACTCGCCGCCAACCTCCTTGGCTGGACTGAAGACGCACGGATCACGCGATAGCTATTCGAACTCGCAAATACATGGAACATCACTCCATTATCACAAATCGTTGTCGCGGATGTACCGGTTCCCTTCGCTTTCCTTGATCTCAGCTCTACAACCCCATGAGACTGCATCGAGGAGAGGCCTAAAGTGGGTGTACCTGTATCTTCCCATGGTCATGACTGCACGGCCATTGCGTTCAACTTTCTGGGGTGTAAAGTACGCGTTTGGGTTCGCGTCTTCTTCGATGGCGTTGTTGTCCACGGGAACTTGGCCCCCAAATCGTTTCGTGAGCCCTGAAGCAATGTACTCGTCAATGACTTGGATGCACGGATCGCAGACGCGCATGTTTTCGTCGCAAGTGGCAGCCATGTCGCGGTAAATGTGCTTTGTGCGGCTTGTCGAGCACGAGTCACACACAACAGCACCACAACGTCGGCAATGGTGTTTGCGATTCCAGAAGCTGAACTCTCCCTTGCATGCCATGCAGGCCAAGACCGACACGTCGGGGATCCATTCTCCGTCAGGCATGTGCTTGCGCCATGAGCTGTTGAGCGGGTCCTTGGACTTGGTCGACACAAAGCTGTCCTTGACCATCGCGCGACCTTCTTCCCGACTGAAGATCGAAACATCGCAGAAACGAACAAACCTCTAAATTCAATAATATATCGAAAAAGAAAAGGAATTCGAACATCCTCGTGGAAACCGGATAGATTGATTTATCCGGACATTTGTTACGAAACCCACGAGCATGCAACACATTTGATTACCGCGATGTTCCAGCGGCCGGCGTTCCGCCTCCTGGACGAGGACGACAATGCGCAGGTTGTGCTGAGCCCAAAGCGGACAGGTGTAGAAGAACAGGTAAAAGAGGCTGAGAACCCCAAATGGAGACAACGCCTTCGTCCCTGGCTGCCTCTGCTGGGGTACACTGTGATAGCGTTCACCACACTCGCTACCATGACGTACTTGAGCTTCTTCGCTGCAACAGTCGACGGCAAGGCGCCAACTATGTTGGGGTGTCGTTACTTTGGGTATTGGACGGGTCCGACATGTGGTCTCAACGGGATCGATTGCCAGCCGTTCGAATCGGACTGGAAACCGATCCGGTGTCCAACACGTTGCCTGTGGGGTACGTTCGTTGGCTTGACCATTCCATCCAACGACGGCTCTGTAGATGGGTCATCAGTGCTGGAAGTCATCGGAACTGGTGTGTATAAGTAAGATTTCACTCATCGTTCGAGTCTCGTTGCCACTGTCGACCTGGTAGAGGCGACTCGCGTATCTGCCGCGCGGCCATTCACGCAGGCGTCATCGGCACCAACGGCGGCTGTGCCATGATGAAGTACTCGGGTGCACCTGTATCCCATTCGTCGTTCGTCGCTCACTTGTGTCCCAGGTAGTCGCAATTCCTTCGAAGGCTCCACAGCGAATGGAGTGACGTCGACATCATTTGACTCGTGGTTTCCCAAGACGTTCGAGTTCAAGCCGACCGCGTCGTCAAGCTACTGTACCGACTTGAGCTGGGGCATCCTCGGCGTGGGTTTCGCGGCATGCTTTGGCCTCGTCTTTCTTCCAATGCCCCCTGTCGCGATGGTGCACACGTTGTGCGTTTGGGGATTTTTTTATGTGGCGGTCATTGCCGCCCCCGACGGTAAATCGTTCCGAGCCATGCACGAACGCTCATGTTTCTTTGACTTAGGCTACGACTACAAAGTCATCCTTGTGCGTCTCTCCACCCAGGTGTTTATCGTGGTCGCTGCGGTGCAGTGCTGGTTTCATTGGGTCATCCAGCACACTTTCCAAACCTTTCGCACGTCGTCCAAGCCGGTTCGATTGTATTTCCCTTGGAACGTCTTGAGCTCGTCGTGTGTTTAGGTCCAAGCTCTGGTGTGGGGCCTGTGCTACGTCGTTCCGTTCCACGTCCTCCTCCACTTGACGTTTTTCGCCTACATCCCGTGGCTTAACATCGACCTCGGAGGCTACAAGTACAACAAAGTGACCGACACCAGCGCGTACGTTGTGCTGATCGGCGGCGGCGTGCTGCTTTTGGCCGCGACGATCTACCTCGTCGTCCACTTGCACCGGCAAAAGCACTTGATCCGCACACTGGTCGGCTACGCCACGCTCGCCTTGTACTGCGCTGTCGTGTACGCTTTCTTCCCGTCCACGATCTTTCACTTGCACCACGTCATGGTCGGCCTTACGGTGCTCCCCCTCACGCGCGTTCCCAAGTGGCCTGCCTACTTCATTCAAGCAGTCGGCCTCGGACTGTTTATTCAAGGCTACGCTGCGTGGGGCTGGCCGACGTACCTGGACATTTTACGTACGACTCACGACCTCGTGGAGCGACTCATGTGATCCCGTGTAGCCCCAAAGTACCAAATCGACTCGGGCGATGTCCCTCCAGAGGCAGTGAACGCGACGGCGACGTCGGCCAACGTGACGTGGGAGCCACTGGACAACGTGGTTGGGTACGCGCTCATGCTGAACGGCGTGCAAGTGGCACGAACCCATCGACTTTGGGCCACCGTGGACAACCTCCAGCCAAATCGAACGTACTACATCCAAGTGTCGGGCATCGGGAACGGCGGCGTCGACGGATGGCCTGGACTCGAAGGCAACTTTTCGACGCTGCCCTTCCAGACGTGAGAAGTTTGGCACGTGTCACTCGAACCAAACCTGAGTGTTAATCCACGTATTGATACTGTGTTGATCCTCCGGTAATTTTGAGTCACACGACCGAATCTGGGTCACTGGAAAGCGCCCGATTTGAAACGGCGAACACCGGTTGAAGCGTCGCCAGTTTCGACAGATCGCGGTACCATGGAGGATCGGAGCGGCGCGCGGCGCAAGGCTCCCGTCGATCCGTTCTCTGTGGACCAGTCGCAGACAAATGCATTGCTCAAGCAACGAATCTATCAACCGAGCAACAAACGCACGAACGCCAGCATCGATTCCCAATCTGTACTGGTACCCCGACCCAAGAAACTCCTCAGTGCGTCCGTGTCCGTGGCGCGATTGCCCAAACAACTCGTGAACCCCAAGATAAAGCCGACTGCAAGCACTCCTGTCCTTCCGCCGCTGCAGCCGTCGCCTCGCGCACTTGCTGTCATGACCCCCCCGTCCGTCGTCGACGAGTGCTGGGGAGAACAGGCGCCATCTCGATCTGCTGCCAAGAACACATTCACGGCATCGCTGAACCTCGATGCTCGATACCTTGGGGAGTTTGAAAACGGCAACTTTTTGTACTTGCAGCGAAAACCCCACTCGGATCAAGTTGTGTACGACCTCGAAGTTGTCGAGCACTACGCGACGAACCCGTCCAACTACTACACGATGAGCAAGGCAGGCATTACGCACTTTACACACGACTCGTCCGACTTTTGCGCCCTCGACAAGTGGGAGCTCGAGTACCAGCGGTTTACCGCGATGCGCCAGATCCCATTTTTTCAAAAGTACCGGGTCTGGAAAAACTACAACGTGTGGAAGCAAAACATTCACCTTGCCAAGATGCAGCACGCCAAGAAGATCCTCAACACACAGCTCTTTCTGCTCCATCCGCAGCTCCAGGACACGCTCCTCCGCCTGCGGGCCCTTACTCTATCGGTACGTGGACGCCCGCCTCCACGGCTCTCATCCTGTTTAGGTGAGCCATCTGTCCCTGCTCCGCCTTGCGCCAAAAAAGACCTACACGCTCTCCCAGCTCGAAGACGAGCAAGCCCAAGCGATTGTGGACCTCTCCGCTTCTCTTGCGACGTTTTCCAACCAAGTCGTCGAGCTGTGTGTGTCTGCGTGCGATGGCGTCGTAGACACGTTTCTCGAGAAAAACAAGATCGTCGCCGAACACAAAATGACGTTTATGGAGCGCGCTGCGTTGCGAAAAGAGTGCCGGAGCCTCACCAATTTTCTCCGACTCGCAGACGTGCTCGTCATCGACGCCATGATGCAGCTCAGCATCACGTCGTTCCAGACATTCCTGACACAGTGCCGCCAGAGTGCGCTGCCGTTGTTTTCAGTCCTCGTCGAAGTCAGCAACTCGCACACGTCGACGACCTCGATTGCGCCAACGCCAAATGTTGACATGTGGCGCCGTAGCTTTGAAGTCATCTTGAAGCAATGCTTGACGGTGACCGAAGTCCCCGAGCGCCTCCTCGGCCATCCCAAGCTGCTCGGGTACACTTCAGCCACGGCCGAAGATGAGGGCAAGACGAGCTGGAGCATCATGAGCCTGAACCTTGCCACACTTCTAAACGACGACGCCGAGTTCAACACGGTGTCGACGGACATTTTTGCCGCTCTCGATGACGCGTTTGAGGCTGTGGATGCATACCTCGACATATTCCATCCGTATTTCGACGTGTATTTGCAGGACATGGACATGATGGCGCACCCCGAGCGATTCCACGATGCGTCGATTGACCAATTCAGCGACGAAATCGCCGTGTTTGAAGGCCAAATGAAGACGTTTGTTCACATTCCGTCGACGGCGGTCGTCGGGGTGTTTCGCGTCGACAGCGACAAGTTCAAGCAAAAGCTGCTCCCGACGCCGCAGCAGTGCATCGTATGCATCAAGACGCTGCTACCAAACCTGATGAAGGAACAGGCCCAAGGGATCCTTGACGTCTTGACCGAGCTGTCCCCCGTGGCGTTTTCGGTCCCGACCACCCCAGACAAGTTTGTCGCGAAGGTCGTGCACATGGAAAAGCTCGGGAAGACCCTCCCCGACCTCAAGCTCCAGTACCGTCGGGTGTACGACATGGCGTGCTTGATGGACAACTACGAGTGGCGCGTGCCGGACGACATCAAGGAAAGCATCATCTTGATGAAAGAAGGCGTGATTTCGCTGGAAGGAACGTTGACCAGGTTCGACACGGACTTGGACGCCGAAACAGCGCGATTCACGCAGCTCATCAACGACATGCTGCCGCCATTGACGAAGAACGTGCTCCATTTGCAAGCCAAGCTGCAACACCCCAAGCTCGAAACGATGCAAACGCCGATTGCAGACGCCATGGTGTACCTCCACGAGCAGCAACAGGTCGTGAACCAGCTCGTGGCCGAGGCCAACCGGCTCAAGGAGTACCAGGCGCAGCTCAAGCAGCCATTGTCCGAGTTCACCGACGTCCAGGAAGTTGTCGATGACGTGGCGCTCAAGACCAAGCTATGGACGGCACTAGGAGAGTGGGAAAAGTGCACCGTCATGTACAACGAGACTCGTTTCGACCAGATCGATGTCAACACGATGGGAAGCCAAGTGCAGTCGTACATGAAGTTGGCGTCCCAAGCCCAGCGCGCGCTCCCTCAGAACGAAGTCGCGGCGGTCCTCGTCGGCCAAGTCGAGCAGTTCAAGCTGGTCCTGCCCGTCGTCAACGACCTTCGCGGCACGTTTCTGCAGGAGCGCCACTGGAATCAAATCCACACGATTTTGGGATTCACGGTCAAAGGAGATGCGAATCTTACGCTGGGGACGCTCATGGAGCGGCAAGCGATGAAGCATGGCGAAGCCATCTCGGTCGTCTCGGTGGCGGCGCAGCAGGAGTCTGTCCTCGAGGCCATGCTCCACAAGGTTGTCGCGGTGTGGCAAAAACTGGAGCTCGAGGTCAAGCCGTACAAGGACTCGAAGGATGTGTTTGTGCTCGGGGCCGTCGACGAAGTTCTCGCCGCGCTCGACGACTCGATCGTCACGATCAATACGATCTTGGGCTCGCGCTTCATCGGGGCGATCCGCGACGAGGTCGACATGTGGCGCAAAAAGCTCGTGGGGCTCCAAGAAACGCTGGACGAGTGGCTGCTCGTGCAAAAGAATTGGATGTACATCGAAAACATCTTTAGCGCGCCCGACATTCAGCGGCAGCTGCCGGACGCGTCCAAAGTGTTTGCCCATGTCGACTTGTCGTGGAAGGCGATCATGAAACGAACGAACGACGCGCCCCTTGCGATCGCGGCCGGGTCGTTCCCAGGGATCAAGGAAACCCTCGCGCAGCATAACATGAACTTGGACAAGATCCAAAAGAGCCTGGAAGACTACCTCGAGACCAAGCGGATGGCATTTCCGCGCTTCTACTTTTTAAGTAACGACGAGTTGCTCGAGATCCTGGCGCAGAGCAAGAACCCCCACGCGGTGCAGCCGCATTTGCGCAAGTGCTTTGAAAACCTCGTCCAGCTCGAGTTTGGCGACGGCAGCGTCGACATGCTTGCAATGATTTCGAGCGAAAAGGAGCGCGTCCCTCTCGGAAAGAACCTCAAAGCCAGAGTACGCTCTCGACATGCAATATGTGCGCGACTGAGTGATGTGGCAGGGCAACGTCGAGGACTGGCTCAAGGCGCTTGAAGTGAGCATGAAGGCGTCGATTTATAAGCTCATGAAGGTCGGGCTGGCCGATTACGACACGCGTCTGCGCAAGGAATGGGTGTGCGAGCATCCCGGTACGCCGACAGCTTCCCCGATCTACTTCTGACGTCGGAGAACGACCAGGCCAAGTCGTCGCGACGGTGGCTCAAATGACGTGGGCGCGCCAGACGGAAATGGTGCTGATGCATTCCCAGAGCATGCAAGAATGGCTTGGCCAGGTCGTATCGGAGCTCAACGACTTGATCGTCAAGATTCGAGGCCAGTTGACGTCGCTCGAGCGCAAGGTCATCGTGGCGCTGGTCACGACGGACGTGCACGCACGGGATATTGGTACGTGTCGCTCGTATCGACATGGCTGACTTGCCCAGTCGAGTGCCTGTGCAAGGAAAACGTGGCAAACGTGGGCAATTTCATTTGGCAGCAGCAGCTGCGGTACTACTGGGACCCTGACGTGGACGATGTCTTGATCAAGCACTCGGATTCGGTCATTCAGTACGGCTACGAGTACATGGGCGCAACGTCTCGCCTGGTTATTACGCCGCTGACGGACCGGTGTTGGATGACGCTGACCGGGGCGTACGGACTCAAGCTTGGCGCGGCGCCAGCGGGCCCTGCCGGAACAGGTTGGTTCGTGCGCAGGGGACCCGTCGGGATTCTCACTGGATCTAGGCAAAACCGAGAGCAGTAAGGACCTGGCCAAGGCGATGGCGATTCAGTGTGTTGTATTCAACTGCTCGGACCAAATCGACTACAAAATGATGGGCAAATTGTTCCGGGGGCTGGCGCAAGCAGGCAACTGGACGTGTCTCGACGAGTTTAACCGCATTGACATTGAAGTCCTGAGTGTGGTCGCGCAGCAGCTCCTCACTCTGCGCGAAGGTGATGGATCGCGTGGTGCGCACGCGGCGTCATGTGTCGTCGTAGGCCGCGTCCAAGAAAAGGAGCACATCAACTTTATGGGAGTCGAGATTTTGCTCAAGGACCACCACGTGATTGTGACCATGAACCCAGGGTACGCCGGTCGCACGGAGCTCCCAGACAACCTCAAAGTGTGCTTCCGGCCCGTCTCGATGATGGTCCCCGACTACGCCTTGATCGCCGAGATCATGCTGTTCGCCGAAGGGTTCTCGGACGCTAAGACGCTCAGCCGTAAGATGTGCAAACTGTACATTCTGTGCAGCGAGCAGCTCAGCCAGCAGCCGCACTACGACTACGGCTTGCGCGCCGTCAAATCTGTGTTGGTCATGGCGGGGTCGCTCAAGCGAGCCAACCCGACACTCACAGAAGACGTCACGTTGATTCGAGCGCTCCGGGACTCGAACGTGCCGAAGTTCCTCAGCGACGACCTGCCGCTCTTCCAAGCGATTGTGTACGATCTCTTTCCTGGCATTGCGATTCCGTCCAACGACTACGGAGAGCTCCTCGTGACGCTCGAGCTCGAGATCGCCAAGGCCAACCTGCAAAACGTGCCGACGTTCGTGACCAAGATCATTCAACTGTTTGACACGTTCAACGTCCGATTTGGAGGTACAATTCGCGAGCGGCGCATCGTGTTTTGATCGTCGGCGCAGGCACGTTGGTCGGGCCGACGGGCGCTGGCAAGTCGACCTGCTACCGCATGCTGCAGCGCACCATGACCGCCCTGCGCGAGACCGGGTCGACCAACTCGCTCTTTCAAGTCGTCCACACCCGCGTGCTCAATCCAAAATGCATCACGATGGGCGAGCTCTACGGCGAATTCAACGAGCTCACGCAGGAGTGGCATGACGGCCTCGGGTCGATGATTATGCGGGAAGCCGTCGTCGACGACTCGCCTGGTATATGCACGTCCGTCATCGGCATGCCGTGATATGTGTGTGGTAGATTTCAAATGGACCGTGTTCGATGGCCCGATCGACGCGCTGTGGATCGAAAACATGAACACAGTCCTGGACGACAATATGACATTGTGTCTGGCCAACGGCGAGCGGATCAAGCTCAAGTCGGAGATGCGCATGTTGTTTGAAGTGATGGACCTCTGCGCCGCGTCTCCCGCGACGGTAAAGCATCCCCGCCGCCGCACGTTCGTCATGGTCGTGTTAGGTCAGCCGCATCGGGGTTGTGTACATGACGTCCACCGATGTGGGGTGGCGCCCGTACATCCAGACGTGGCTGGCAACTCTAGTCGGGACGTTCCCGTCCGACTGGCTCACGCGCGTCCACACGTTCCTCCATCCCGTCGCCGAGAAAGTTCTCGAGTTTGTCCGGGCGTTTGCGGTCGAGCCCGTCCCGACCGTCGACATGAGCCTCGTCACGCACTGCTGCAAGCTCGTCCAGTCGCTGCTCGACCAATGCGTCGTGCACTCGAACGCGTTTGCGTACTCGCCGGCCGAGCAACTCGACGTGGTCGACAAATTGGTCGTGTTTTCGGTCGTGTGGTCGTTGGGCGCGTCCATGAGCCACACGTCCGTGGACGCGTTTGACGCGTTCTTGCGCCAGTTGCTCGAACCCCACGGTGCGCTGTCCACTCGCCACCGTGCTCTCTGACGCGCGTGCCAGGGCCGACTGTTCAAATGCCGACGCAAGGCGTTGTGTTCGACTACTACGTCGACTTTACGTCCAAGCGGTTTGCGCCGTGGAGCGACATCGTGCCGGGTTTCACCTACAATGCAGCGTACGTGGCTCTCGCAGGTCGCGCCTGACGCGTCGGCGCTCCAGGATGCCGTACTTTGACATGATTGTTGCGACTGCCGACTCGATTCGGTACACGCACCTCTTGCGGACGCTGACGCTGGCCAACACGCCGGCATACGTGACGGGGGTGACGGGCACGGGCAAGACGGTCCTTGTCATGGACTTGATTCGGGAGCTCACGACGTCGACGGAAGCGGCCTCCGCAGGTCGCCGTGGCTCGATGGACGTTGCTGAATGTGTGGCGGTGTAGGGTTTATGAGCACAACGTTGAGTTTCTCGGCGCAAACGTCGAGCTTGGTGACGCAGCAAACGATCGAGGGCAAGCTCGAGAAGAAGCGCAGGAATCTGCTCGGCCCCGTCGCAAACAAGCGCATGGTCGTGTTTGTCGACGACGTCAACTTGCCCGCCGTCGAAGTGTACGGCGCCCAGGCGCCGATCGAACTCCTCCGTCAATTCCTCGACTATCGCGGGTTCTACGACCGAGACAAGCTGTTCTGGAAAGATATTGCCGACACGTCCGTCGTGTGCGCGGCCGCGCCAGCGGGCGGCGGACGATCGCACTGCACGCCTCGCTTTGTCCGGCATTTTCACGTGCTGTGCGTGCACCCTGCTCGCGACGCGAGTCTCGAGTTGATCTTTTCCAGCATCTTGGGTGGCTTCCTCGAGCGATTCGCCGCCCCGGTCAAGGCCGTCCGCGGCAGCATCATCGCGTGTGTGATTGAAGTGTACAACCGAGTGTGCAGCGAGCTCCTCCCGACGCCAAGCAAGTTTCACTACACGTTCAACCTGCGCGACGTGTCCAAGGTGT
The DNA here is from genome assembly GCF_000520115.1 of Aphanomyces invadans. NCBI lineage: Eukaryota > Oomycota > Saprolegniomycetes > Saprolegniales > Verrucalvaceae > Aphanomyces > Aphanomyces invadans. Next base: position 181,293 of record NW_008580213.1, on the reverse strand, counting down.
TCCAGGGCATCCTCATGATTACACCAGCCAAGTGCACCGACGTCAACACAATCCACAAGCTGTGGGTCCACGAGGCGTGCCGGGTGTTTGGCGATCGCCTCAACACGGCTCAAGACAACGCGTGGTTCGAAGACGTCGTCTTGCACCTCCTCAGCGCGCACTGCCAGGTCAAGTGGACCAAGGAATCGCTCTTTCACGCGCCATGCCCGCTCGTGTTTGGCGATATTTTCCGCCCCGGCGTCCCGAATCCGCTCTACGAGATATGCGAAGACGCGCACAAGGTCGTAAAGGTCCTCGAGAGCGCCAACGATGACTACAACATGCGCTTCTCCAACAAGATGAACCTGGTGTTTTTCCGGGACGCGATCGGCCACCTCCTGCGCCTCACGCGCGTCCTTCGCCAGCCCCGCGGGAATGCCATGCTCATTGGTGTCGGCGGCAGTGGCAAGCAAAGTCTAGCTCGGTACGTGGACAGGTCGTCATGCGATCGACTCGTTGGACGGTGCGTAGTCTGGCGGCATTTGCGCAAGACGCGGCGTGCCACCAGATTGAAATTACAAGAGGCTACAGCGCCGTGGACTTTCACGAAGATTTGAAAACCCTTCTGGTCAAGGCGGGCGTGCACGGCGTCCCGACCGTCTTTCTCTTTACCGACAGCCAGATCGTCGACGAATCGTTCCTGGAAGACATCAACAACATCCTGAACAGGTGCCGACGATGCCGATTGACGACGTTGTGTAATCGTCTTTGCGCAGTGGCGAAGTGCCCAACTTGTTTGCGTCGGACGAAATCGAGCGCATTGTGGGCGACATGCGGCCCGTGGTCAAGAGCCTCGGGCTCGCCGAAACGCGAGACCAGTGCATTGCCACGTTTGTCTACCGCGTGCGCAACTTTCTGCACATCGTGCTATGCATGTCCCCCGTGGGCAGCGCATTGCGCGTCCGGTGCCGCGCGTTCCCGTCGCTGATCAACTGCTGCACGATCGACTGGTACGCCCACGTTGTGGATCGACTCGACCCCACAAGATATATGTAGGTACATGAATTGGCCCAAGGAGGCGCTCGAGAGCGTCGCCACGCGTTTTCTCGCCCATGTGCATCTCCCGTCCGAGGACATGCGCGCGTCGTTGATCGGCATGTGCAGCATCGTGCACACCACGTCGAACGAGTTTGCGGCGGCATTTCAGAGCCAGCTGCAGCGCCACGTGTACACGACCCCCAAGAGCTACCTCGACTTGATCCAGCTCTACGTCAAGATGCTCCAAATCAAACAGACCGAGCTCCAGCACATCAAGTCCCGCATGGAGGTACGACCGTTGTCGAGGTGTGCGGTGAACACGTTGGTGCGTTAGATTGGAGTCAAGAAGCTCGACGAAACCAACGCGATTGTCGACAGCTTAAAGAGCGAGCTGATCAAGCTGCAGCCGATCCTGACCCAAAAGGCGCGTGAGGCCGAAGTGCTGCTGAAACAGGTCTCGATCGACCAACAAGCTGCCGCCGACGTGCGCATGCGAGTGTCCAAAGACGAAGCGGTAGGGCGCGCAAACCCCGATCGACACGTCAGCGTCGAATGCGTAGGTGGTCGGCAAACAAGCCGAAGAAGTGGCCATCTTGCAAGCGGATGCGCAAAAGGACTTGGACATTGCCATGCCAGCCCTCCACAACGCGCAGAACGCACTCCATTCCCTCAGCAAGAGCGACATCACCGAAGTCAAATCGTTTACCAAGCCGCCCGAGGCGGTCGAGACCGTCATGAGTTGCGTGTGCTTGCTTCTGGGCGAAAAGCAGACGTGGGACGCGGCCAAAAAAGTCTTGAACGATTCGGCGTTCATCGAGCGTTTGATGAACTACGACAAGGACAACATCCCGGCGCCGCTGCTCAAGAAGCTCAGCAAGTGCGTCAGCGAGCCAGGCATGGCTGTGGAAGTCGTGAGCAAAGTCAGCAAGGCCGCAACGTCGCTGTGCATGTGGGCGCACGCGATGGACGTGTACTCCAAGGTCGCAAAAGAAGTCGGTCCAAAGAAAGCCAACTTGGACGCGATGAACGAAAAGCTCCAAGCGGCCAACGCCGTCCTCAAGACCAAGCAGGACGAGCTGCGCATCGTCAACGAAAAGGTCATGCTGTTGGAGAAGCAGTGCAACGACACGTTGGATGAAAAGGACGCACTGGCCAAGGAAGCGAGCACGACGGAGAAGCGGCTCATTCGCGCCGAGAAGCTCATTTCGGGCCTCAGCGTCGAAGGCAAGCGCTGGAAGGAGAGTGTGGCGTCGCTGGGCGACGGCATTTTGGCCATGGTAAGCATGTCGAGTCGCGGGGGGAGGTCGGGGTGAACGAGGTTTCGGTCTAGGTGGGGGACACGTTCTTGGCAGCCGCCAGTATTTCGTACTACGGCGCGTTCACGGGCGCGTTCCGGCAGCAAATGGTCGACTGCTGGCGCGACAAAGTCGAAGAGCTCGAGATCCCGTGCTCGCGAGCAAAATACTCGCTGGCGACGACGCTGGGCAGTCCGGTCGAGATCCGCGAGTGGCAATTGAATGGCCTGCCCACGGACGGCAACTCGACGGACAATGCGATTCTAGCGACGCGGGGCGAGCGGTGGCCGCTCATGATCGATCCGCAAGGCCAGGCCAACAAATGGATCAAAAACACCGTCGCGCCGGACGTGACGAAAATGACCCACGCCAACCTGTTGCGGAGCTTGGAGAGTTGCATTCGAGTACGCTTCGTTCTCGAGCGCCGCCGTCGTCGTGTGGATGATGATGATGGTGGCGACCGTAGAACGGCAAGTCGCTCTTGATCGAAGACATTGAAGAGAGTTTAGAGCCGGCGCTGGAACCGATATTGCAAAAAGCGATTTTCAAGCAGGGCGGCCGCGTCCTCATTCACTTGGGCGACGCGGACGTCGATTACGACCCAGCGTTCAAGCTGTGGATCACGACCAAGTGTGCCAACCCGCACTACCTCCCTGAAGTGTACATCAAAGTGACCATCATCAACTTTACCGTGACCATGACGGGGCTCGAGGACCAGCTCCTGGGGGATGTGGTGCGCGCCGCCTCTTTAGTTGGACGATATCTTTTCTTGACGTTGACCAGGTCAAGCACGAGCGGCCAGACATGGAAGAAAAGAAGAACCGCCTCGTGGTCACGATGGCCCAGGACAAGAAGCAGCTCCAGGACATTGAGGACCGGATTTTGCAAAAGTTGTCCGAGTCGTCCGGGAACGTCCTCGACGACGAAGGGCTGATCGAAACACTCGCGTCGTCGAATGCAACGTCCAAAGTCATCAAGGTGCATGCGAACGCCATGACGATCGTGTGACAACGTGCGCAGGAGCGAGTGCACGAAGCGGAAGCGACCGAGCTCGACATTAATCGCGCGAGGGACGAATACCGCAGCGTCGCGACCCGCGGCTCGATTTTGTACTTTGTCGTCGCCCAGCTCGCCATGATCGACCCGATGTATCAGTACTCGCTGCCGTATTTCCAGCGCCTGTTCAACATTTGCTTTGACGCGGCGCCGTCGTCCCCGGTGAGTTGGTTGAAGTGTTTGAGCGCGTCATGCGGTCGAGCAGGTTCTGGCGACGCGATTGCGGGCCTTGATTGAGTTTCAAACAACGTACATCTACACAAACATTTGCCGCGGGCTGTTTGAAGTGCACAAAGTGCTGTTTTCGGTGCTGATTTGCTGCAAAATCATGCTGCACGACGGCCGGATCTCGCCGCGGGAGTGGTTGCTGTTCCTGCGCGGGGCGAGTTCGACCAAAAAGGTAGGGTCACGTGCCGACACTGTTTCACTCTGCCACGTAGAGCGCGCCAAACCCACAACCTGACAGCATCTCGGACGGCCAGTGGCAGCTCCTCTTGGAGCTGGAAACCCTCGGTCCTGCATGCGACGGGCTCAGCACGTCGTTCCAAAACGAATGGAAGGCGTGGCAAGGGTGGCTGCAGTCAGGGGACCCTCCGCAGGCACAGCTGTGTCCGCAGGGGTATGCCTCGCGCATGACATCGTTCCAAACCGTGCTCTTGATCAAAGGTCGTCGTCGGTGGGCCAGTGTTGAACGATATTTCTCATCGTGGTGTGGGTTCGACAGGACTGGCCCAAGAAAAGGTCCAGCGCGTGACGCTCCACATGCTCACCGTGGAGATGGGCGCTGGCTTTGGAAAGCTCGGCACCGTCAGCATGGACGACATTTACAAGGACACGGACCGGAAGACGCCGTGCATTTTCGTATTGAGTGCGGGGGCCGATCCGACGGGCATGCTGCTACGATTTGCCAAGGACCGGCAATTCAGCGACCGTCTGCATCTCATTTCGCTTGGTCAAGGCCAGGGCCCGCGGGCGGAAGCGCTCATCGAGGTCGACATCGTATTTCTCGGCGGGCTCACTCCTCGACGAGCGTAGGTGTCGAAAACGAACGGCGACTGGGTGCTCCTGCAAAACTGCCACCTCGCGAAATCGTGGATGCCAGCGCTCGAGAAAAAGGTCGACGACCTTGCGGCCGACGCGACCGTCGTCGATTCGTTCCGACTGTTTCTCACGTCGTTCCCGGCCGCGTACTTTCCCGTGACGGTGCTGCAAAACGGAATCAAACTCACCAACGAACCGCCCAAAGGGATCCGCGCCAACTTGATTCGGTCGTTTGTGACGCTCCTGAGCTCGGACAGCGCGTTCTTTGACATGTTCGAGTCGGGTACGCATCGTCGACGTCAGCGCATCGCCGTCACGTAGTACGCGGTAGGTGGCGAGTTTGTCGAGGGCGGCGCCGTCTTCACCAAGCAAGCCGTGTGGCGAAAGCTCCTGTGCAGCCTCGTATTTTTCCATGCCATCATCCAAGAACGCCGCAAATTTGGTGCGTGTGGCTCGGACCGTCATGGTGTTGACGGCTCCCGTAGGGCCACTTGGGTGGAATATCAAGTACGAATTCAACGACACGGACCTCGAAACGTCGTATGCGTGTCTTCGCAAGTTCTTGACCGAGCAGCCGACGATTCCGTGGGACGCGCTTCGCTACGTAACAGGTGCGCGCTTGCTTGGCCCGCCGCGCGCCCTCACCTGCGTTTGTCAAAGGGCAAATCAACTATGGCGGCCGAGTGACCGACGACTGGGACCGACGGTGCCTCATGAGCATCCTGAACGGGTTCTACACGCCCCAAGTGCTCGACGACAGCTACACGTTTTCGTCGTCCGGCACGTACTATGCCATCACGGCCCACAATTACGCGAGTGTGATGGCGTACTTTGAGTCGCTCCCGGTCCATGCCGCGCCCGAGATCTTTGGCATGCACGAAAATGCCAACGTCACGTTCGAGCGCAACGAAAGCTGGCAAATGATCCACATCGTGCTCAGCCTCGAGCCTCGCGACGGTACTGCGTTCGTTGCGAGGTCTTGCTTCACGCATGCACAGGAGGCGGGTCTGGCGGACAGAGCAACGACGACAAGGTGCTGGAGCTCGCGGCGTCGATTCAGGTTGGTACACCGTTTGCGTGCGAGGCGGTGGCATTGATCGATAGTGCACAGTCGCAATTGCCAGACAACTTGAGGCTGGACGAGGCGGGGCCGACAACGTTCCGCACGCGGACAGTTCTCGGGACGGTCGTGATGGATTCGTTAGCGACCGTTCTCTCACAAGAGCTCGTCAAGTTTAACCACTTGCTCACGAAAATGCGCGTGAGTTTGATGGACATTCAGCGCGCCATCCAAGGTCTAATCGTCATGTCGTCCGACCTGGACAACATGTACACGTCGTTCCTGAACGGCCGTGTGCCTGGGATCTGGGAAGTCGTGAGCTTTGCATCGCTCAAGGCACTGGGGCCATGGGTGGAGGACCTCTTGTCGCGCGTCGCGTTCTTTCGGACGTGGCTGGTCCATGGGGAGCCCGTCGTCTTTCCCCTGCCTGCGTTCTTCTTCCCACAGGTACGCGTGCTCTTGTCCGAGGGTGACGAGAGATCGCATCATTGTGTGTTGTTTCCTAGGGCTTTATGACCGGGACGCTGCAAAACTTTGCGCGCAAGTACCAAACGGCGATCGATTGCCTCGGGTTCACGTTTGCCGTGTTGGAGGGCACGGCGGCCTCGATCACGTCGTCACCGTCGGATGGGATTTACGTGGATGGCATGTGGCTCGAAGTGAGCCATCTCGTCGTCGTGTTGCGCATGGCTCACGCGTCCGTAGGGAGCGCGGTGGAATGGCGTCACGCTCGAAGAAGCGCGGCCCGGCGAAATGTTTAGTGTACGAACCCTTTTCGGGGATTGGTGGATGACGTGGTATTTTAGCCAATGAGCGTAGTGCATTTCCTTCCCCAGGCCAACATCGACCGCCGCAAGGACGAGTACCCGTGCCCAGTGTACAAGACGTCCGTGCGCAAGGGAACGCTGAGCACGACGGGCATGTCGACAAACTTTGTCGTGGCGGTGTATCTGCCGACGACCGAAAAGCCCGACCACTGGGTCTTGAATGGCGCGGCATTCCTCCTCAACTTGGATTCGTAAATGGAACGATGGACGTGTTTAATGGAGAAATCGAGCGATTTCAACGCAGAACCGGTCGACGGGGAACCCAATCACGTTGTTGGAACATCCGTCGAGGGAGGCCACAAACGCCTTGGCGCGGCCTTGGAGACCGTACGACCCAGCCTTGTCCATGGGTTCCCCCGTTGCAATATACTCTACGTCGACGTTTAGCAGTGTCACTGCGGACGGAACTGCATGGACCACCTCGAATCGTCGAGCTGTCAAGCGGGCGGAACGTGACGGACGTACGCTCACAAAAGACGTGGACGGAGGACGAGACACACACGGCAACACCAGAAAACACATCGTGCGAGGTACCAGAGAGAGTTGAGAGCATCGCGAATGCATCTTGTTCGTCCTGATGATCCATCAACTCGTGCCTCATCGAGCGGCCGTACCTTGGGCTTTTCGAGGATTTTCCCATCGTGCGCCACGACGGTATCGCACCCAATTACTAGATCGACGTGAGTGCCTTGGGCGTTGAGTCGCTGGAACACTTCCACTGCTTTTTGTTTGGCATTCTCCATCACGTAGTGCTCCTGGCTCATCATGCCGTCAATGCTTTTAGGATGGTCGTCCTTACTGGCGTGGGGAACAGGCTCTTGTCCAGGTTTTCTTCAAACGTGGATGGCACAACATCGAAGCGCAAGCCCTGCGTGATCCACCGTCAATGTTGCTGGAACACGTCCAGTAGATTGAATCGCCGTACAAGGTTCGTCAACAGGTCGAACCGACGGGGGCTCTACCGCATCATTCACAGCGCATGAGTACAACATGACATGGAACACCTCTCCTTCAGCCACATTCACCTGGGAGGCCAAGACGACTCGCCACGAGTCGAGCCGCTGGAGCGCCGGCGGCAGCATCCCGCCAATCTTGCTCGAAATGGGTGTTTGGAAACCACCGGGTATTTGACCTGTCAAAAACCGGCGCGAACGCGTCAATTTTGAATTTTTGAACTTTAAACCATGAACGTGAAACATTTAACGCTCTTAGTGCGGCAATAAAACGGCCACTTCACCACATTAAAACGCCAACAAGGAATCAAGCCGAATAAAACGCTATCCGGATACGAAGCGCGGGATCCGGATAATGCCACGCGCGAATCGATTGTGGATCACTTTCGCATTGAAATCGGATCACGATGATGATGCAGCCGCTGCTCAAGACGTCGCTTCAGAAGCATGGAGATCTGGCCAAGGCAGTGGAGAAGCTACGCCTGGAAGCCAAGATGACATCGGAGAGCACGAACAGCTGCAGCGGTGGCCTGCGAAGGTCGTTGAAGGACGTCGGGCTCACACCCCGATTCCGCGTGAACGACTACGTCAAAGTGTATCGCGGGCACTCTCTCCGGAAGGCACGCGTTGTGCAGGTGACGGCCACCGAATACCTGGTACATTATCAAGGCCTCCCAGGTGATATGGACGAATATGTGCCACATTACCGTGTCATTGAAGACAGAGAGATGAAGGCATGTACCTCCAACACAGCACGTGACGATGAAGTCGAACAATTGCGACAGGAGAATCGACGGCTCAAGGATGAGCTGCTCATAGCACACGATCGATTGAAACGCGCAGAAGACGACATGGCGGAGGAGTGGAGGAAAGAGTGTTCGGTGCTTCAGGCCAAGTGTTTGCTTGTCAGCGATCATTGCCGGGAGGCCGTCTCACGCGTGTACAAGGTATTGGAAGAGAAACAGCGCGTGATCGACAGCTGGAACTGCGTCATTTGCACGACGACCGCCGTCGACTGCGCGTTTGTCCCTTGCGGTCACATGTTCTGCACAGGTTGCAGCGCCCAGTGCAAGGCGTGTCCGATTTGCCGACAGGAGTTCATCATGCGCCTGCCGCTGTACAAGCCTTGACATGCGTTTGATTATTTTATTTCGTCAAAATCGTTAGAAACATCTGATTCGCTGAATAATGATTCATCAAAATCCATGATTGGCCCATTCGTTCCAACTCGATTCTGATTGGGTAAAAATTTTCTCCGCGAAACCCCAAAGCCCATGTTGTAAAATCTCGAGTAGTACACCTGATTCGCTGAAAAGATATTCTCGCATTTTTCTGACTGGCCGATTTGACACAACCTGGTTTCTGATTGGGTGGAATTTTATATTACGAATTGGGCAGTCTACTCGACCTTCGCCGCCTTCAACTTGCGCACTGGGACGAGATGGAAGAGGAGGTAGAGCGCGGCGAGGATGATGTGGCCCGAAAACTTGAGGTTCGAGAGCGCCTGGAGAGAGTTTTCCCAGCTCAGCGCCTGGAACGGGATGACGAGGTAGTGCAGCGCCAACACGGACGCGACGCCGCCGACAATATCGTACACGATTTTGAACGGCCCGGCGGATTTGCCATCTTCTTTGAGGAACCACGGACGCAGGCGCTTAAAAGCGAGGCGACCGACGTTCGTCGCAAGCGGTACGCTCATGAAGAAGATGTAGTAACCAGGGTAGAAGCCGTGCCAGAAGGCAGACACGAAGTACGTCGCCATGAGCGAGTTGCCCGTCCGCGAATACACATACCGTTCGAGCCAGTTCTGCGTGCCCTTGTTCCACGCGCGAGAAGCATCGCGCAACGAGAGAGGAAGCTCAAAGCCCAACACGTCCATGTTGCTGACGAGGTTCCAGCCCTTGGACACGCCCTTGGCATCGACGCCTTCAAAGCCGAACCCGCAAAGCACGGTCGCGCCTTCTGCAATCTTCCACGCCGAGTAGTACTTGGATTTGACGAAAAAGAGCGTGATGTACAGAGTGGCGACTTGTTCGTACCAGGAAAGGGCGCCCGACTCCTTGGAGTACAGCAGCGTGATCGGGTACTTGCCACCAAACACGACCATCAACGCCATGAAGAAGACACCGACGAGGAGCTTCGAGATCGCGGCCAAGGTGCAGCCGCTTCCGAGCTTCTTGGCGCCGTTCACGACGTCCAAATATTCTCGGATTTCAAAGGCCGGGCCGGCAAGGAAGGTCGGGAAGCAGTACACGTATGCGAAAAACTCGAGCAGCGACGGCAGCTGCGGAATGCTGAGGGCTTTGCGCGAAGCGTAGACGTTGGCGAGGGCCTTGTTCTCGGTGGGGGTGTTGAGGCGCTTGATGTCGACGACGCCGTCAAAGTAGTTGTATGCGAACGCAGTCAACTTGATCACGAGGAGCATTTGGGGGCCAGTGATGTCCAAGCTCCAGCCCATATAGTCGACGTACAAACGGTACAAGTGCGACGCAGAGATGTACAGCATGTTCCACAGAAAGACGAGACGAGGCGCGAATTTCGCAGGGGCAAGCACCACCAACAAATACGTGGACAGCGCCATGATGAGCGTGTGTACCCATGAGGCGCCAAAGACAAACTGAGCGAGGGATACGCCGACGGTGAGCGAGAAGATGTGCTTGAGCGTCGCCGACGGGAGCAGCGAGAACACGAGTGCAAACGGGTACGCGCCAAAGAGGCACCCAACGTACCGGACTTGATCCAACGGAAGGCCCGCGGTGGCAGCAACAGTTGCCAAGTACGCGTTGGCCGCTTCGAACTTGAGGGGCGTGAGCAGTTCGGCGTACACACTGAGGTCTTGCAGGACGGGTTGGATCACGGCCATGCCTTGGTCGATCCCCGCCACGACGGATGACAACACGGCGTCCATGCTCGTCACGCGGTGTTCAAATGTGCTGACGACCCCCGCGTCGTTTTCTTAAGTGCGACGCTGCTCCGCCACTCCTTCGACGGCATCCTTCGCACTTCAGCGAGGCCTTCCCTTATATCAGTGTAGTTACCCCATCTCCACGATGTCCACGACGGAATAACGCATTCTTCCTCCACCCAAACACCGACTCAACCACAAACTATCCATCATAGCGTAGCAGCGAGATCGTTGCGGTTCTAACATTGACAATCGTAAGACTGGGAGAACTTGTATAAGGAAATAAAGCGCACCTAAGAGGGTCCATGCGGTCCTGTCATTCTGTTGAAGCAATTGCATCACACGAGAATGGACCAATCAGACACGATGTGGATAATCCAACGACCAAAATGCAGCACATCCCCATGCTCGACGCCGCCGTGCAAGTAGTCGACGCGGCCGCGGTCGCGCTGTGCCCGTTTACGTTTGAGTACCTTCATGGCCAAGTCGCGGCATTGTCGGAAGCCGTGGGGTTTGCCCCGGATCAACTGCGCTACTGTCTGTCCTTGTTTGCTGCGTACCCGCTCGCGCTGTTGTTTCGCGTGCTGCCCAGTGGGGTCAAGCACTGGTTCTCGTTTGTGGTGGGCGTGTTGATGGCCCAGTTCGTACTCGGGTCGCAATGGATTCACTCGTTCATCACGTCCACCATCACGTACGCCGTCGTCGCGACCGTGCCGGCCAAGTATGCCCCACAACTCGTGTTTGGATTAAACATGGTATACATGTCGGCGTCGCATTTGTACCGCATCTACGTGGACTACCTCGGATGGAGTTTGGATTTCACGGGGCCTCAAATGCTGCTCGTTATCAAGCTCACGTCGTTTGCGTACAACGTGTCGGATGGGACGGACCCCAAGCTCGCCACGGCCCCGACCAACCCCGTACGTCCTCTCTCGGTTTTGCCACGCCGTTATCCGTGTTTTGTAGCAACTTGCCAAGGTGTATGCGACCCGCCGCCACCTCGCGATCTCGACTTTGCCGTCGTTGATCGAGTTTTACGGGTACGCGTACTGCTTTACAACGTTTTTGGCCGGTCCAGCGTTTGAATACCGAGAATACATCGACGCCGTCACGAAGCGCTATCTTCAGAACACGAGCACGTGGAAATCTTGCCTTGGCAGCGCACTGACCAAGCTCGTCGTTGGTCTGACCTGCATGGCCGCGATGGCAACGTTTGGCGCGTCGTTCAATCTGCACAAGATCCTCCACACAACGTTTCCGTCCGTGGTGCATCAGTGGGGCGCTGTCTACATGGCGCTCCTCATCACTCGCTGCAAGTACTACTTCGCATGGAAGGTAAAGGTTTGGTCGAAGTCGTTTGTTCACATGCCGTCGACAGGTCGCAGAAGGTAGCACCGTCTTGAGCGGATTTGGCTTTGAAGGGTTTTCCAAAGACGGTCACGTGAAAGGATGGAATGGTGTGTCGAACGTCGACATTTTGGGCTTTGAAATGGGCCAGAGCATCCGGGACCTCTCGCGTGCGTGGAACCAAGGCACTCAAGCGTGGCTCCAGCGTTACGTGTATGAGCGCATGAACAACTCACTGCTTGCGACGTACTTTGTGTCGGCGATCTGGCACGGATTTTACCCCGGTTACTACCTCTTTTTCCTCTCTGGTACCCCGACCTCTGTATCGACCTCGTCACCACGACTCGTCTAGTTCCACTACCAACTGCCGTGAATCGCCTCGCCCGCAGCATCTTGCGCCCGTACGTCGTGGACAACAAGACGTTCAAGTGCCTGTACGACGTTGTCGGGACGATCGCGACGGCATTGACAATCAACTACTTGGCAGTCGCGTTTGTGTCGTTGTCGTGGGAAAACTCCGTCCACGGGTGGAGGACTCTCCTCTTCCTTGGCCACATTATCCTCGTCGCCGTCTACCTCTCCCTGACCGTCGTGCCGCGGAAAAAGGTGGCCAAGGCCGCGTAGCTCCATCGACAATCCTTCGCCACCAGATGCATATCTTCTCAGCCAATCAAATCACATCATGTCCAATTCTTCTCAGCCAATGAAATCACACGATTGGATCGCTTCCACTTGACATCCGGACACATCGACGTCATCCCTTGTTATCCGGTCATGCCTGCTCTGTCACATTTGCGTTGAAATAGTTTGATTGGGTATAAATTTGACGCTATCCACCAATCGAAACACGGAACGTTCTCTCCCGTCCTACAACAACGCGCCGGGGACAGCGCTTGACGCACCAATCCGTCCGTGAGCTCAACGAACCGTGAGGCATGCGTCGTGGTACCTCCTTGGCCTTCACGTCCGGACCGCGTCCGGTCGGCGTCGATCTTGGATGACATCATCGCGTCGTACACCTCTGGGTGACATCATCGTCCACTAGAGCGATGGGATTGGCTGGATGTCGGCGATTCCCCTACCCCATCCTCTGCCCTTGACCAATCAGAAGCGCCATCCTCGTGGCTCGATCTGCCGCTTCATTCAGGAATTTGCCGCCTTCCCGAGACACGATGCCGACGCTGTTGGAACAGTACCCCGCGCTGTCGGTGATCTACCCCTTCGAATGGGAGAACACGTACGAATTCACGTGGGAGTATGGCTTCTGCAAGGACACAATGACCCACATTATTGCCCTGTGTGCGATCTACTGCGTGTTGTGCCTTGGAGGCCGCGAAGTGATGAAGAACTTTGCTCCGTTCGGCCTCAACAACGCCCTTGCCGCGTGGAATTTCGGCCTCGCGCTCTTTAGTGCCATTGGTAGCATTCGTACCGTTCCATTCCTCCTCAACTCGCTCGTCACTCGCGGCGTGTACTTTAACGTGTGCTCGGAAGCGTTCCCCCACTACGGTCGCGGCCCTGTCGGTCTGTGGGTCACTCTGTTCATCTTTTCCAAGATCCCTGAATTGATTGACACCATGTTCATCGTGCTGCGCAAGAAGCCGCTTATCTTCCTGCACTGGTACCACCACATTACGGTCTTGATGTTTTGCTGGCACGCGTACGCCAACTTGTCTCCCATGGGCTTGTTCTTCGTCGCGATGAACTACACCGTGCACGCCGTCATGTACTTTTACTACTTCCTCGCTGCCATTGGCATTCGTGCGCCGTGGGCCAAGTTTGTGACGGTGATTCAACTCGCTCAAATGGTGGTCGGTGTCGCCGTATCTGTTGCCGGCGTGTACTACATTCGCAGCGGCGCCCCATGCCTCTTGGACCGTGAGAACCTCAAATGGGCCATCATCATGTACTCGTCGTACTTTGCGCTCTTCCTCAAGTTCTTCATCGAACGGTACTTCCTCAAGAAGACGCCCGTCGCGAAGAAAACTGTCTAATCAATATCTTGTACTTTACTCCGTTGTGCTTCCCAAAAATCAAGTCGATTGCGATCGATATACACACTGTCCTACAGCTCATCCTTGACCTCTTCCCCTGCTTGATCCGGTGTCTCGACTGCTTCGTCCTCGGTCTCCACCGCTTCTGTCACGGCTTCGTCATCGGCGGCGTCGTCTTCCAGCGCCACTTCGTCTTCGGGGGGCAGGTTCAACTCGGGCTCGAGCTCCAACGAGTCGAGACCCATCGTCGTCTTCATGATGCGGTACACGCGCGACGCAAAGTGGTCGACATCGTCCATGGCGAAGCCAGAGTTGGTCAGCGCCGCGTCGTAGAGCAGCCAGGACAAATCGTGGGTCTCCGTGGCGTCGGGCGCCGTGGCGAACAAGTCGCGTAGTTTTCCGATGATCGGGTGGCGAGGGTTGAGCTCCATGATCTTTTGTGCGGCGGGGTTTTGGGCGGCCGGGTTGGCAAACGTTTGCGCCTTGATGATGCGCTCCATGTTGGCCGAGTGGCCCCACTGCGACGTGACCATGACGGCGGGCGAGTCGACTCCCGTCGCTTTGGAGATTGTGACCTTGCTCACTTTGTTCCCGAACACGTTTTTGAGGCCGGTGATGACGCCGTCAAACTGTTCCGCGTACAGCTTGCGTCTGCGTTCGAGGACTTTTTCGTCTTCGTCACCAAACTTGAGTCCTTCCTTTGTGATGCTCTGCATCTTTTTCCCGTCAAAGTCCGGGATGTGCTGCATCACGTATTCGTCCAAGGGGTCGACCAGGTACAGCACTTCGACGCCCTTGGCTTTGCACGTCTCGAGGAACGGGCTCTTCTCGACCGCTTCGACGCTCTCGCCAGCGATGTAGTAGATAGTGTCTTGCCAGTCCTTCATATTGGCCACGTAATGGTTCAAGCTAATGTACTTGTCTGGCGACTTGCTCGATTTGAAGCGGAGGAGCTTGAGCAGCTTGCCCTTGTTCGCGTGGTCGTCCATGATACCGATCTTGATGTTCTTGCCGTAGTTTTCCCAGAACGTCAAGTACTTGGAGCTGTCGGCTTTGTCCTTGGGCTGGTCCTCGGCAGGCTCGGCGACTTCGTCGTCGTCGTCGTCGCCGTGGGACTCGTCGTTTTCACTCAGTTTGCGCAGCATCTCGAGCACTTTGCGCACGAGCTTCTTGCGCATGACGCGAAGAATCTTGTTCTCCTGGAGGGTCTCGCGGCTCACGTTGATCGGGAGGTCGTCCGAGTCGACGACACCAACGATGAAGTTGAGGTACTTGGGAAGGAACTCCTCGAACTGGTCCGAAATGAGCACCTTGCGCACGTACAGCTTGACGTCGGCGCGCTTGCCGTCAAACCTTTGGTACAAATCGTGGGGCGCCTTGGACGGGATGTACAAGATGCTCTTGAACTCGATCTCGCCCTCCGCGACAAAGTGAATCCATGTCAACGGGTCCGTTCCGTCCTTGTGAATGGCGCGGAAAAAGTTGTTGTACTCCGACTCGTCGACTTCCTCGCGGGGTCGCGTCCAAATCGCTTTGATCTCGTTCACGCGCTGCCAGTCCCAAACCGTCTTCTTTTCAGTCTTCTTCTCTACAGGCTTTGACGCATCTTCCTCGACGGGCTCGAGCTCCTCGTTCTCTTCGTCGTCGGCGGCCGTGGCATCACCATCCTCTTCTTCTTCGTCCTCTTCGTCGTCGTCGTCGTCCACTTCGATCGTTTCTTCGCGCGACGTGTGCAAGTAAATGGGAAAGTTGATGAACTCACTGTAGTGCGTCACAAGTTTTTTCAGCTTGTCTTGGTCCTCAAACTCGAGCGCATCCTTCTTGAGGAACAGCGTGATCTCAGTCCCGCGCTTCAACGTGTTCCCGCGGGGGTCTTTCGACACTGTGAAGCTCGCGTTCGCACTGGATTCCCAAATGTACTGGTCGTCGTCGTTGTTCTTTGAAATCACACGGACCTTGTCCGCAACAAGGTACACCGAGTAGAACCCAACCCCAAACTGCCCAATCATGTTGGCATCGGCGCCATTTTGCATTGCCGACACAAAGTTGGCCGTGCCCGACTTGGCAACGGTCCCCAAGTTCTTGACCAAGTCGTCCTTGGTCATACCCACCCCCGTGTCTTTGATGGTGAGTGTGTGCGCAGTTTTGTCGAACGAAATGCGGATTTCCAACTCCTTGGCGACATCGAGCATCGTGCTGTCCGACAACGCGAGGAATCGGATCTTGTCCAATGCATCCGATGCGTTTGAGATGAGCTCGCGGAGGAAGATTTCCTTGCTCTTGTACAGCGAGTTGATGATAATATCCATCAAACGACTCACTTCTGCTTGGAACTGAAACTTGTCGCCATTCAAGAGCGCACCGTCGAGTTGATCGACGACCTTCCCACTCCCCACGACGTCAGCAGCGGAAGTGTCTACACTCGCACCGGCATTGTGCATACCAATCGCGGCAAACACCGACGCCACCACCAACGCCTTCTTCCAGAACGACCCAAACACCTTCATGTGGCTCCCGACGATGCGCGCAAATTTGAAAATGACGTTCAATTCGACGGCCGTCAAAAATATCGAAACTTTGTATGGAAAAAACCAAGATCGCAATATCCGGATATCAGGTTAAACTCAGTCCAACAGTACTCCCCCACGCCACGTCGTCATCTGCACAACGTCATTCCCCCAGCTGTATCCAGCTCACGTAAGAGAGATTTACGTCCGTGGGACCTTTGCCCCTGGTGTTTTGCATCCAAGTGCACCGGTGATGAAGAGTTTAACGCATGGGTTATTTGGTATCTTTATCCGGAAGCGAAAGTTCTCGAATCCAAGGAGCGGTCGAAAATGGAACGATGAAGACGGGACCGCCGCGCGTCCACGTGGCTCATGCCATCGTTGTCCCAATGGACTTCTTGTGGAGCTTCCACGCTCAAGGACTAGTTGACGAGGATGGAGGCATGCGATGCCGGCATTCCGTTGAAAAAGTGTTGCACATGGTCGGGATGCCACGTGGGTGATGTATTGCCAATCGAACGCCACTTTTGAATTTCTTGATCCAGGGCCATGCAGCTGTTGTGCTGGGTTGCGGCGATCTGCATGGCTGGGATGGCTGATGCGTGGGTGAAGCGGTAACTTCCTGCCGTCCCGCTCAATGCTCTTCATCTTGATGTAGGCGGTGGGATCACTCACGGTCGTTCAAGAAGTTGGGCCTCACCGATCTGACATGCCCATCTCATGACATTGCCGATCCAGCATCGTCGTCGCCCTTGCCGGCATCGTGTTGTCTATGTCAAACATTCATGCGACGCATTGAGATGAACTTGAATGCAACAGAGAATGATCACGAGATGGACGTGGTCTTCCGCATCAGCGAAGAGAAGAAACAGATCCCGTACTCTCGCAGCGAAGGCCGCATTCTGGAAGTCCTCGAATCTGTCTGCAAGGAAGTGTCTTTGCCCGACCCCCACGCATCTCCCAAGGTCAATGTCGCTGTCAAGAACGCGGTAAACCAGTGATTTAGAACAACATCGTCGACGTGACACTGCGGACCCTAGTGCCAAGGGTTTGTGGACGAGTTCGCCGACGACCTCATTGGTCTCTACTACAACAACCTCGCTCCCCAGCAGACCGCCATGTGCGTGGATCGCCTTCAACTCTGTGCCGCCGGCAGCGGCAACGACGAGCTCTAGCGGCTCTGTAGCGTTGGCAACGAGAACCACACATGTCGAAATTTGGGGATAGTCAAGTCCAATTTTATCGATTGTAACACAAAGCGACAGAGGCCATCAGGGCGGCGCGACCGCGACGAGCTTGATGACGCCTTGCCGATCCTTGTTCTTCTCGTTGGAGGCTGTGTCCCCGAGGTACGCAAGCAGGTGCTTGGACGGATGCCACGCCATTTGCTGCGGCGGTTCCTGGAGCGCGATGGAGAACGCATGCCGTCCAGTCGCGACTTCGACGATCGGGATCACGAGGTCGTCGCTTCCTGACGCGAGGAACTTGGAGTCGTGGGAGAATTTGACGAAACGAATGCGCGACTGCGACGTCACGAGCGTTTGCATGCAGTACACTTCGTCCAGGTCCCACAGGCTCACGAGGGAGTCGACCCCTCCCAGCGCCAACATCCGGCCATTCTTGGCCAGATCGATCGCAAAGCAACTGCCCGAATGCGCGGCGTGCACCTTGTGGACGTTTTCCAGCGTCGGCGGCAGCTTGCGGTCGTTCGCGTCCGGGACGACCTGTAGAACTTCCAGCGTTCCATATCCCGCCGAGTGTCCTAGATGCAAATGAGCCACGCATGCGATCGACATTGAACCTGCGGCGGCGAAAAGGAAGCCCGAATCGCTGAATAACATGTCCTGGAACTCGTATGGAGTCGGCATGCGCGTGACAATCTTATGTTTTCGGGTGTCGATGAGACTATCGAGTCCAGATCAAGGATCGTAGCAAGTGGTGGTGCATTACCTGATGGAACCAGTGTCTCGCGTCGAGCCTGTGCAGAGCGCGGCGATGTATTTTCCATCGTGGGAGTACGCGACGTTCATGACAGCGGACGACAGTGCAATGGACGACGTCGATTTCGAGCTCTTTGTGTCCCACAGGCGAACACTCTTGTCATTTCCTGCACTTGCAAGAAGATGCTTACTTGTGGGGTTCCACATGAGCTGATTGACCGTGTCGCTGTGTCCTTGCATCTCGGTAAGCTTTCGAATACCTTCTGGGTCCCACAATCGGATGGATCGGTCTGTACTCCCCGACGCCAACCACGACCCATCCAGGTTCCATCCAAGGGCATAGCTCTTCTTGGGGTGACCGGACAGTTCAGGAAGCGATGTTAGCACTCCGCAGGTCGAAGGCAGGAGGCTTTGAAGCGGTGCAGCCTTGGTCAACGGCGGCGACTCGATAGGGACCTCGGATTCCATGACACAGACGAGTGAGTACTTAGTACTAATATTAATAGGTTATAGTACTACTACAGAAATTGATTTTCCACAATTTCGCGATATCTTGAATTACAATGGCCTTCTGAGTCAAAAACACAATGGCTGCTCACAAACACCAGTATAAAGGATATCCCCATCGATACACTGGAAAAAACGAATAAATCGATCAAACATAGACAGACGGGGGTAAGACAAAATGTTTACCACAAAGATCGATCCCCCTCGAATATATCGAGATAACTTGGAAGTGATCAACAATATGATCATTACTCATGGTAAAAATGCAAATACTCAAATATGGAGGGATAAACGTGTCTCAGCCAACCAAACAAACAAGGTGTCCACTTCCATTACTTTAAGAATATACACATGTCCGTAGCATCCGACATCGAAACGACAAAATCCCTCGTGATTATTGGTGAAACGACATGAACTTGAAGGGGGTTGGACAATCGATAATTGAAGGATTGGATTGGTCGATCCCATTGTCGTTCAGTAACATATCAGGGAACATTGAGAATAACACAGTTTAATAGTTACTGCTCTCTTGTGCTGTCAGCACAAGAGAGCAGTTTTATTACCACCACCACCTTCCAAAATGGCGCCGACCAAGCCAACCAAGGCGGCCAAGGCGACCAAAGCGATCAAACCAACCAAGGCGACCACCCGTGGCGTCAAAGAAGACCATCCAAGATTCGTTCCTCGGACAAGGAGCGCAGATCAAATCGGATATCAGGAATGAACGGTCGCTCTATAGCAGTAGAGAGTAGGTTGATGTACTGTACATGACCCTGTGGCGCAAAGTCATGGAGCGCAGCAAGGACATCGGGGGGCAACATCGTTGTTTGAAGTTTTTGTTTTGGTTTCATCACTAAAAATACATTGACGGAAAAGTCGTGTAATGCATTCCGAAATAGGAGAGTCCAAATCCGTACCTTTTCTAGTCTTCAACATTTCGAGGAAAAGAAAAAGAAGAATTCATTTCCGAAATCTGGCTATTGTAATATGAACCTTTTTCTTTGTATCCCAATATTTGATCAGACTTCCAGTCTTTTTCGAGAATT
>NW_008580213.1:158202-158858 GCF_000520115.1 Aphanomyces invadans | reverse complement strand
TTCATCGACGGCTCGAAAGTCGAAATGTGCCGTATTACACAGAAGCGTGATCGAGCGAACTCAACTGCCGCAGAGTTCAATGATTTGCAGCGGTTGATTAATAGCGGGCACTAGCGACGCCATTTCTTGAATTTTCAAGCAGTTACTGCTCCCGATGGACTCTGCATTCATTTCTGGGGGCCTATCGAGGGGTCAAGGCACGACACGACTTTGTTGTGGGAGAGCAAGCTCATGGATTATTTGGATGGTCATGCAGAGCTCTTTGGGTCCTATTTAATCTACGGGGTCCTGCGTAAGGTGTCCTCCGGTGGATTTGCAGCGGTTACAAGGGTGACGTGTCGAGCCAGGCCAAAAAAGGGCTTCAACGCATCGATGAGTCGAGTTCGTCAAGCTCTTCCAACTCACACTCGAATTTGAGTCTTTTGAACTCCAATTTCTCTCGTTCCAGCGCGACTTCCATCTCATGGGCATCCATGATCATCTTTCGTTTGCTGGTGACAATAGGTTCCGCAGCATCAGAAGAGTCCGAGACAGACTGGCGACGTCCACGTTGCATTGCTTGCTCACGAACAAACTTGACCTTTTCTGCCTTCTCGGCAGCATCCACAACAGCCGCAGCCTTCTTGCGCTTCACAATAGCGTCATTGAACAGCGAC
>NW_008580213.1:147300-148848 GCF_000520115.1 Aphanomyces invadans | reverse complement strand
AACCTCTCAGTGCGGCGAACTGTGTAACGACGTTGGACAGCAGCGTACTTGGTGTTGTTCTCTTCGACCATGCGACGGTAACGAGCCAACACAGCGCGGTACTGATGCTGATCATCTTGACGTAGTGGCATCAGTGCATGATGGAAGTTGGTCAAAGAAAAGGTAAGACGCTGGATTGCATCATAACTCTTGGTTCCCCACACGTACGTTGCGTAGGATATCTTCCAGAGAAGGCAAACACGTCCAAAAACGTTCTCCACGATAACTCGGTCGGAGGAGATGTTGGCGTTGCGGTCGAGGTCTGTACGGCCGAGGGTGCCGTTTGTTGGTCGCTTCTTTGGCTGGGTTGCTCGGGCGGACGATGTTAGGCGACAATAACCCTTGTCAACCAGCACAGCCCACGACGAAGGGAAGTCTTGGAACAGTTCCCCGTTGTCATTGATCAGTGACTCATTGCCAGACTTTTGTAGGGCTGCAAAGTGGGCATTAAGGCGATCGCGAAACATCGTGATGTCCGATACAGACCCCGGTTCGTGAGAACTCATGTCGACCAAAAGGCCTTCAGGTGAGACCGACGCGTCAATCTTAAGGCCGTACAATTTGTGCTTACCGCTAAAGTAGTGCTTCTGCTCACCAAATCTTCCTGACGGACGGTTTGTTGGCTGGAACTTCACGTCAGTAGCATAATTCGCGTACGGGTACGAACGGAACACACAGCCTTTGTCGCAAATTTCCGTCATCGTTGGCACGTTGACGAAATGCTCATACGAGACAGATTGGACCGTGTGGATGACGCGCATGACCATATTCTCCATCGTAGGTGCTTTCATACCAAAGTCGAGTGCGTGCTTCTGCCACGACATGTAGTGCTTCAAGACGACAAGAGTGAGAAAGAAGGCATCTTTGGGCGTTGTGTTGGAATTTCTGCCCCGGCCGTCGTTCACCGCGATGACAAGGTTGTTTCGATAACGGGCCAAGTGGTTTCAAATTCATTAGACAGATTTCGGAGAGCCAACCGTGAATTTGCCATCCATCAAAATTTTGAGGGATGGCAAAGTCACGGCACACGAATTGTTCGTTTCGAGAAAAGTCACCCGTGAATTTACCTTATCCGGTTGGTATGTAATTTACCTGCACAGCATGACACTCTTCGAAATGCTCACCATCGAGGAACTTGGTGCATTGACGGGGATCATCGAGCTTGCTGATCAGCTCCGCCTCCCGAGCGTCGTGGTGACTGAAGCGAACGACCGCTGCACTGGTGTGGAAAGTTTGTGTTGTGCTGAGCCGTCTATCCTACCCGCGACGATACTACGACATGATGCAATCATGGCCGATCGCGGGAGTCCCTTTGTCGTATTTTCAACTTTGTGGTGGACGTACTGTTTGCAAAATGGGAAGAATATTTGTTCTTTTGTTTGGATGTTGTGCGCCATCGTCTGAGAGCCTATTCTGCGTCCATTGCTCTGAAGGGTTCAGCCATGGAAAATATTTTTGGTTTCATCGACGGCTCGAAAGTCGAAATGTGCCGTATTACACAGAAGCGTG
>NW_008580213.1:135308-144799 GCF_000520115.1 Aphanomyces invadans | reverse complement strand
TGGGTAGTCGGTTGCTTCCTCGCCTTCGTCGATCTCACGACCGAACTCAGTGAGGCTCTCTTCAAGGAAGATACGGTCGGATGCGTTCTGAGCGTTTAGTCGCTCAAGAAAGGACGTGAAGTTGGTGCGCACCATGAAGCAGATTGATATGTATGGATAATATGGCGGATACGACAAATCCAACCGACATTAATCTGATTGGTCGATGCAATAAAAAGTAATGGACCTTCGAATATTGATCCAAGAAGTAGAGGGGATACCCCCTCTACTTTTGGTCCGCCGGGTTTCCCCATTGGGCATGGACCCTCGGACGGTGTACCGTCGGAGGGACTCACAAAACAAGGGTACCGCTCATTGCAATTACATCGTAGCCCCGAGTTCAATCCCCGCCGAAGCCACAATTCAATTGTATGTAATTCAAAGTTCATTCACAAAATATTCAACCGCTTCTTGCGTCTAACCTCGTGAAGTACCTACCTTCGCGTAGGAACTTGTGAACCCTTGATATGAGGCGTCGAACTGTTGGTAAGTTTGGTACCTGTTAAACTCCTTGCCTAGTGTAAGACGTTCGAAGTACTTCTTCCTGTCCATGCGAATCATTTCCTTTGTATAGTCCTTGAGGGCACACACAAGACCAATTGCAGGGTCTGCAACAACCCATTGCTGCCATGCCTCCAGTGCCGACCGAGCCGTTGGTACTGACTTCTGAGCCACAAACTGATCCATCGAACTCTGTCGCGTAGGCGCCGAAGTTCGCACACTGCTGAAGAAACTTTGGCGATGCAAGTTCTTGGCCAACACCAGGGCAAGATCGTCAACAGAGAACCCCAAGCCAACCGGAGCGCTTGCACTCCCGTTTTGCCATTGACTGTGGCTGGCGTCACTTCCGGTACGAAGTAGATTCCTGGGGTCGATCTCGTTGCGGATACTATGAGTGATGAGGTACTCACAGCATGTCTTTGCATCGGCCCAACGACACCAAGCCATCAACTCGCGGAAGTTGAAGTGTCGCTCTTTAGATTCGAAGACGCGAAAAAACGCTCCACCCTGTCGAAGACTGTGCAGGGAAAAGCTTATTGGAAGGCTTGGGGTGCGCTCAACGACGTCACCAAGAACTCGCCGAAGGTTGGCTTGTTCGAGGCCCCGGTTCCAATCAACTCTTGGAACACCAGAGTCCATGTTGTGTTGTTTGTTGTACTTTTGAAGACCAATGATGTGCGTGTGGCGGCATCCTGGGCTGGGTTCGGTGTTAAACCCAGTGCACCAAAGTATGCGACAAGAGCCGACTTCGCCAAATCTATGGTGCGTGCCGCATGTCCTTGTGTGTACTAGTGATGAAAGAAGTCTGTGCACTCCTCAGTGCCCGCTCCACGAGGGTCAGTCCCGCTCTTGGTCGTTTGAAGAAACGCAATGAACTGATTCTGATATGTTTCGTAGGCGCGCCTCGTTGACGCCCCGAATGCCGATGCCATTTTGAAGTTTCGTTTCGACGTTCCTGGCGTCCTAAAGCTCGCCCACCTGTTTGGAGTTCCTGGTGTGCTCATAACAACCGGCGCGGATCGATGTGTCGCGGCTGAGGCGCTTTGCATCATGCTCTACCGTTTGTCCTACCCTCGCCGCTACATTGACATGGTGGATCTGTTCGGCCGATCTCGGGAGTCTCTTTGCCGAATATTCAACGACATGGTGGATTTGTTGGTTTCAAAATGGAACAACGTACTCTACTTCTGCACTAACATCGTGGCACCTCGTATCGCGCAGTACCAATCGGCAATTGTGGCAAAAGGTTCCCCTGTCTCCACGTGTTTTGGCTTTATCGACGGTTCAAAAATTCAAACGTGCCGAATCAAACAAACTCAACGCTGGGCGGACCATCCTGATCTGCAACGACATATATACAGCGGTCACAAACGAATGCATTGTCTAAATTTTCAGGGCGTCACTGCACCTGATGGCTTGTGTGTACACTTTTGGGGTCCAATTGTTGTTAGTCGTCATGACACGACTTTGCTCATGGAAAGTAACCTGGTGGAATTTCTGGATGATCGCAAAGACGTGTTTGCTGGTGCCCTCATTTATGGTGATCCCGCGTATGGAATTCTACCATGGATCATGTCTGGCTACAAAGGGGAAAACATCAGCGCTAAACAGCGCGCATTCAATTCCGCCATGAGCCGCGTTTTCTGTCGTGGAGTGGTCATTTGGCCGAATGAAGACATTGTGGCCGTTCATCACGTACAAATTGCAGCAAAAAATCATGCTCCAAAATGTGGGGAAGATCGTTTGTCTCTCCATGTTTTTGACAAATTGCAATTGTTGCTACAACAGGGGAAATCAAATTAGCATGTACTTTGGACTTGAACCTCCTACTCTCGAAGAATACCTGTCATAACAGTACAACAGTCATGTGACTTAAACCTTGTATTTGGTAAAACTCAACTTAACAAGTTCCATCATATCTGAATGTCTATTGAGGTCTAGCTCACGCATTTCTGCGCGCTCCTTGCGGGCGAGAGCTTTTTCGTCGATTTCGGCCTGGAGCTTCATCATTTTGTACTCCACAAATCAATTTCAGCCTGCTGCATGTCAGCTAGTGACTTTTTCTTTGTCGACGAAGATCCATCTTCCTCGGGGTCGATGCTCTTGCGCTTGGAGGAGCGTTGCATGGCTTCATCGCGTATCATCGATGTCGCCGACTCGACCTTCTCGCGTTCAGCAACATGACTCGCCTACTTTTCGACTTTGATGGACGTATGGTCATCGACCAATGCAACGAGGTCATCGAGCAGCTGGGTCTTCTCGTTCTCCTCCTGATTGCTACCTGACATGAACTTGGACTTCGCCTGGAACTTACGGTGGGCCTCAACAAGCAAACCGAACCGTTGGGCGGCCTTCTTTCCGTCGAGGGTTTTGCGACCAAACCCGTCAATCTGGAGGACACGGGCTGCAGTCGCGTCCCAAGACTTCATCTTGTTTTTTGCGGCCAAGAATGGACGATCGTTGTTGGTTTGGATCAGGAGGAGCAAGTCGTCATCGTCAGTCCACCATTACTTGGTGTGACCTTCGGCACCAGACAGCTCCAAGTCGGAACCCCAACAAGCGAAACATCTCCCGTGCTCATCCTGCGTGTCCACAAGACGGGTGGAAAAGTCGGAATCCTCAAACTTGGAACATTTCAGATTCTGGTACTGTATTTTGAAGGTTTCTCTAGATATATCACTGCTCGCAGGTTTTTCTAGAGAAAAAGAAAAATTGGGGACTCCGAAATCTGTCAAATATTTGATCAACATCGCACATATAGATTGAGATAGTTCGTCAATATGCGTCCATTTGATCAAGACCTGCACACGAACATCAATGACTGTCTATAGGGCGACATCGAAATCATGGGAATGAACTATTTTCTATTGGTACCGCTAAAACCCTCGATAACATTCCTCACAGGGCTGGGACAACGCAATTCACCGCAAGGCATCAACATGGTCCTAAAAATAGCTTCACCGCCTTCATGTGCAGAAGTTCTCGGACCAGACGTACATCGAGGAGTGCCTTCATGACTACGGCGAGCTCGCGAATGAGATTAACGACCTGGCCTCCAATGACAATCCTGTCATCGACAAAGTCATGGAAGAGGTAGTGCGACGTTCAAAACCATTACAAACTCGACTTTGGATGAGTTTGACACGTTCTTGCATCCCCTCTGAGCCCATCGTTGATAACAATAACCGACTTGTCGATCATTCGTGCAAGGAGTTGCTAAGGACGCAGCCCGCTCGGCGTTGGACAGGTTTGATGTCGCCGGCACTGTCGATTTAAAGCATGTCATGAGCGACAGTGTACGGATTACACTCATATGTCCAATTTTCCTGGTGGAGTAACATACTGGACCGTCTTAGAACATACTAGTAATGCAGTATTACATGAGATTTTATAGAAACATGACATATCACGGTACAGTGATCCCGCAACGTTTGCACTTTTTTCCAATATAAACTTTTCCAGGATGACAACGGTACAAAGAACAAAGAACACACAAAGATTGATTTTTAAGGGCAACTGGATAGGGGCATCAGTCAGTTGAGCAAACGCTGAATTGAATGGCCAAAGCTGGCATTGGTGTGGACAGTTTGATCCTCAGGGGTGACAAAAGGTACGATTCCGGTGTGGGCTCAACAGTTCCGAATCGTAGTTGACGTAACACAATTCCAATGCCGCCTTGTCAAAAGGCCCCCAAGAACTTTATATTAAGTTATTTTTCACGGGGTATAAATTTATTCCAGGATGCAAACGTTGCGGGATCAGTATATTTGGTGGCTCCATTGTTAGACACACTACGTACTGTACGTATACATATTTCACGCGACGAAAAAATGTACAGAAAATATTACCCTTCTGATATTGCGAACACTATACGCCGACTTGTAGTATACAAACGTTCGCTGTAGAGAAGGTAGCACTTGTATTGTGTGCAAGACTAATGCGCAATCCAATTATCGACAAAAGCAATCAATTGATGAAATACGGTGAATGAACAAATTGATTTTGACGTAGATGGCCAGCTTATGATGCATTCCGCTGAGGTCCTTCACTAGAACGTCCACATCTTTTCCCTCAGACCTCCAATTTGAATTTCCAAATGTGACAATGGAAAGACGATACTCTATCGACAAACAATAAATAATAAATCCGAAGGGTTTGAAAACATCTTCGACGGACAAAATTTGAAAATTTCAAGCAGACGGCACCAAAAATCGATGGACAGTCTATGGTGCATCTTTTTACTTGACATTTGTATCTTGATTTGTTTTTTGTGGTTAGGGTATAATTTTTCGACGGTTAAGTATATATTTTGGTCACTATATTCAACTTTGGTGTTATCCGTTGGCTTTTGCCGCATTTTTGAACTTGTCGTTACGCGAAGAACACAAAGTAAGGTTCATTGCATTGGCGCACTACTACGCGAAGCACACAAAGTTAGGTTCATTGCATTGGTGCACTAATACTGTAGATCGTTTTACCTAGGCATTCACGGACTTGGAAAAAATTCCAACCAAGATCGAAACATATCCTCATTCAAAAATCGTTTTGGAGATTGAGATTTGAGCATTCGAATTACTGCATTCAGCACATAAAACGTCTTCAATCATGTCGCCAGGCAGAAAAAGGAAGGAGGTAAAATGTTTCCTGGAGCACTTCCACAAGCAACAACTGAAAGATGTTTCGGTGGGATCATTCGCCCAAGCGTTAGGAGACCCTTTCGTAAAAATTGCCGACACTGACTTACGGCGGGACGCATTGCTGTTTCGTCCATGTTGTATATGCGGCTATGGGTTAAATCGTGCTTCGCGATAATATAGCGCATGGATTCGAACAGTCTTGTGACCTTAGCCTCGTCGACAGCATTGCATGCACGTGTAATGTCGCGCGCGATCAACGTAGGGAGGCGCTGGTACCCGTCAGAGTGTGAGCCCAGCGGGCGATGCAGGAGTTGGTTGGCTTTCACGAGGATAGCATGACGTGAACTGGATGGCTGTCTTCTTGCGTACCTCCGATACACGCAACGTGGTTGGCCTCGCAATCAATTGGTAGAGTCGGCATTGGGCCTCGGTGTCATGCTCTCTGTCGCGTCTCGGCTTTTGTTTCCCGCACCTTGCGCACCAACGTTTCTTGTAGGGTATCTAGGTGGTCGCAGAGATAATTGCAATATAATACTGATCTCCCCCCCCGACTTGAACACGGGGTAAACTAAATACTCTCTATGAATTAATAATATAAATTCCTCCAGGAATATTTAAAGTTTTCAAACATCAATGTACTTTTGATCTTCATCACTTCAAAATGAAACAGCGGATGACACTGGCCGACAAGAGCGACTTGTTCGCGCAGCACATGCAAAAAACTACAATGAATTGGCAAAGTGGGCAGCACAAACGTTCGCACTCGCGACAACTCCAACAAAATCTGCCATTGGAAAGGCCCTTAAACGCGGTGCAACACAAACACAACGCGTCGACAACAAGGCACGGTACATTGATATTGCAGGTGAATCTCCTGAGCTCGAAACCGAACTTCTCCAATGGGTCCTACGCTGTGAGTAACTTGGCGTATGCCTAACAGGAGAGCTCATACGAGAACAAGTAACCTCAATTGCCGCCCGCCTCAATCTGCCCCCAACGCAGTGCTCGTCCTACTCGAAAGGATGGCTGTATTAGTTTCAGCGCAAACATGGCCTGACAAGCAAAATACAACATGGAGAAGCTGCATCAACTCCACGGCGTGCCGTGCAACAAGGCTGCGAAGAAGTACGACGCACTATGAGTGGCTACAGCCCTGCGAACGTGTACAACATGGATGAGACTGCGTACCTCTACTGTCTGTCGCCACACCGTTCCATAACGCGCAACCGTGTGTCAGAAACGAAAAACTAAAAAAGAGGGTAACCGTTGCTCTTACCACGAATGCCGACGGCTCCGATGTTGTTGACCCCTTGTTCATCGGGACAGCCATGCAGCCAAGGTGCTTCAATGGTCGAACTGCCCAAGACCTTGGTTTTGACTACCAGTCGAGTAAAAAGACCTGGATGACGTCGGAGGTCTTTAGTACGTCCCTGAAATCCATGTACGATCGAATGGTTCGGAAGGGCGCAAGATGCTGCTGCTTGTGGACAACGCTCCCTGGAATGATCGTGAAGCTGGTGAAGGTTTGTTAAATTTTCCGTTGTGGATACTTCCAAAGAATACAACGGCGTACCTGTAGCCTCAGGATGCGGGCATTATTGCCTCGTTCAAGGGGAAAGTCAAGAAGCGGCAACTGAAGAACGCCTTGGACCAGATTGACTCGGTGATGGCAGGGCGCCATGACAGGCTCTACGAAGTACCGTTAGCTGTAGCTTGGGCGTGGGCGCGGGATGCATTGCGCTCTGTGCCGTCGTCGACAGTTGCCAACTGTTGGCGACGTACCGGAATTCTGGACTGTGACTTGTCAGAGTTCAGCGATCGAATGGCTGCAGTTCATATGAATTGATGTGGCAAAAAGAGATACTTTTAAAACGAATAACCTTTTGAGTTGATGTACTGTGAATAATTTATATCATTTGCCGTGTCCAAGTCGGGGTGAGATCAGTACATTAATCGAATGCGATAATCATAACAATTGAATACATTGATCAATACCTTTAAATACCGTCCAAATATTGTATCGATATCTGAAGTATCACTGAAAGATGAGCAACATGTCGAAAGGAACCCAGCAGCTTACCATTTTGACAAGAACACATAGCAGCCAACTGTCATTCTCAACGACGCTAAAGACAACACCAAAGAAAATGCAATAATATAAGCAGGTTTAAGACGAAAATGTTGTGTTGGTGGCATATTGAAAATTGATGAAATATGTGCTGCATCCTATTTATACTACGAGTAGAGATGCAGAGACAAGGCATTTCTTGACATGTCATCAAAAGAGAAAATATTGTGTACAGTCATGGACACTTCAAAACGATGGTGTATGACTTGTGTCGATGTACTCGATTTTTGGCTGTCAAAATCAATAATCTGTTCTCCAGTTCTCGAATATTGAGATTTTTTTTACTTCGTGTGTTCCATAAAGGTGGAGACCATTTTGTCAAAGTATCACTTCTCCAGCAGTTACCACCACAACTTGCTGAAATTGTACTCGATTGTAGCCAATTAAATGACGAATTTACGGATATACTTAGAACTATTAATTGGTTCTCACATCACAATCCAGTGCCAATGTTTTGAGCACACCACAGCCAATCTTTAAACACCTGTAACTCCGTCATTTCTTGTCTAATTGAGTTCCAATCAAGCGCAAACGACTCGTTTCGTTGTGTAAATATTGCTAACGCCCTACAGAACCCCGAAAATTTCATTGGGAGATGTTATGAAAGAAGCTGGTTTCCACGGGGTTTCGGGTTTCAGGGTTTCGGGGACCAAAAACGACATACCCAATGACCAGAGGTTGAGTTTGTATCACGAGCTCCTGCAATACAAGGTGAACGACTGGCTTCCTATGGCAAGTTCAAGGAGCTGATGCAGCAGTACGGTCTGTCTAAGCAATCGTTGTCCAAGATTTGGAAGGTGGAATGGGAGTCTAAGGCTGATTCTGAGGTTGCAAACGTCGGCCTCAAGCCGTACAAGTCCCCGCATTTGCACAAAGACAAGCTTGCAAGGCAAGGATTAACATCATCTCAGTTAGCGTATGCCCTTGATGTAGCTGATGTCATGGAAGCGATGAATAGTCGGATGGACTTCGAGCGCAGAATAGATAACCTGTTGTAGTGTGCATGAGTCGAGGCAATTGATGGAGCGATAAATATGTCCAATATTAGTCTGCACAAATGTGCAGGAATAGAGCACGGATGGCAATTGGACTCATCGTATCATGTCCTATCTCGTCGTATTATCTCAAAATTTGTAAAATCATGGTATACAATTATGACTATAAAATACTGGCGACTTGCAATGGTCTCCAGCTTAACGAAACAAAGAAGAAATTGATTTCTCATTTTTAAAAGATTGCAATTTATCTAATTCTTAGAAACCTGGCGAGTAAGTAGCCCATCCTATTTCACAAACTTTGGGTCGAATGTAATATTCATTCGATTTTTCCGGTCACATATCGAGTTCTACAATGCTTTGTCGGACCAGTGGCCGGCAAATTCCCAAAAATGACATTTCAAAATGTAAAAAGTATGTAAAATTTATCTGATTTGACGAGAACAACGTTCTTGAGAATTTGTCGACCATGTGGCCGATAAACCGTACCCATTGTGATTGGCCATTAAAAACAGTACAATAATTATCTCTCAACATGTCGGAATGCTAGGGCGTGGTGGATTTGTTCAATCTACCCTAGGTATCTCCGAAACCATTATGTGCGTTCACATTCCGGTACGTGGAAGGTTTTCAACGCTAGAGCATAAGAACGGGTTGTGCTCGATGCATTGCCATGCAAAGTTGAGGTATGTTTGTCCAAGGCACAGCTGAGAGGTAGATTTCGCCGTCATGGAGGCTTTCTACGATGTTTCAATAAGAGCTGATGCAGCAAACATAAACTGAAAAACAATGCAATAAGCACGCGACTGCATTAGATCAACTTATATTGCAATATTGTATTAACAATAAAATTGCAAAATGCATTTTAATTGCTGTGCATTCACAAATAATAAATTATGTGAATTTCTCAAAACAATAAAATACGTGCTTCAAATGTTTCTCATCATAATTACTCGCAGCGTTTCTAAAGAAAATTTGATATACGAAATCCTATTGATGGCAGAATTTGTAAAATGAAAAAAACTCCCTAGCCGGGACTCGAACCCGGGTCACCTCGGTGAGAGCGAGATATCCTAACCGCCTAGACTACTAGGGAACCTAGTACGCAAGCCGTGTACAGCTCTCCAAGTATGTCTACCCCCGCCGCCCTCGCTGCACCTTCCCACGCTGCCACGACTACCAGTGTAGTCA
>NW_008580213.1:107976-110577 GCF_000520115.1 Aphanomyces invadans | reverse complement strand
AGTTTAGCTTGATATTCAAGATAATGGCACCCTTTGACAACTAGACTACTAGGGAAGACTACTATTTGCCATCCCGTACGCAAGCCGCCTACAACCCTGCAAGTATGTCTATCCCCACCGATCTTGCCAAACCAACCCACGCTGCCACGACTACCAGCGTAGTCAGTCGCGTCGCCTTCCAGCTTCCAGACCTTGTGTCTTCGGCCGCTCCGGCCACTGCACGTCCTCGTACTCCCGCGTTTGCTGCGGCGCGTGCCCGCGCGGACGCTGCTCGTGAGCCCTCTCCACCACGCGCCCCCCCCGCTCCTGGCGCCCCTGGTGTTCCCGCCCACGATGGCGACGACGTGTGGTCCTTCCAGCGCGAACAACGGCGCCAAGCCGACGCGATCAGGTCGAAGAGCGACATCGGATACCACCGACCCACGATGGCTGAGTTGCAACCCGTCCTGGATCTTCTGGCCACCGGGTCCGCCAGTGGCGGCGAACTCTTCGATGCCTTCGAGCCTCTTCGCCGGGACTCGAACCGCGCCATCGTTGGATATGTCCGTATCCCGACTGGCGCGTTCACCGCGCAGATCGACGAGGGCAAGGCCCTGAAGGCCGTGCTCTTCGACAACCACCAGGCCAATGTCGGCTCCTCATTGGCTGAGCTCATCCAACTTCGAAAGGACCTGGCCAACCAGCAACTGGTTCTGGGCCTCGCATCGTTCCGCGCCATTGACGCCCTGACCGGCGTCTCATTCAAGCTGCCTGTCAAAGACGGACAGCAAACATTCCTTGTGGAGGCCGCCCACGCAATGGATGGGTTTCACGTCGACATACTTGACTTTGCCCACGATCGCGCGGCTGAACGGCACCTCTGGTGTATCCTCGCTGCGTGGGGTGCCCCGCCTATCGCGGGCGCGTACACACAGGTTTTGGCGCTGCAGGGTGCAAAAACGTCCCGCTACCGCTTGACGTTTGCCACGGCCGATGCGCCGTCCCTGTTTAGATCTAACGGTCGACTTATCGACGAGATTATTCTGCTGGGTCGTTGCCACCGTGTCTACGGAAAAGGTTGGTACAACCACAAGCAGCCCCTTCAGCGTACGGACATGGATATTGCGGCCCGTGAGCGCAAGATTGTTCGTCCACCGACTCCGCCACCCCCAGGCGTGTCCCCCTCACCCCGCACGACCGGTTCCCCCAAGCCACAGTGTGTTGTAACTCCCCCACCCGCGGCGTGGACTCGTGTTACCCGCGGAGCTCCCTCCTCTCCTAGCACTCCCGGGCGTCCCTGGGTCTCGACGAACGTGTTTGACGTCCTACGCCAGCATGTCGTGGTGACTCCTGTTCAGTTGTCCGCTTCCAATGGCAAGGACGTTATCGTCGTCCCCCAAATCCTCGAATCCCCAGATGCCCCTACCTCAACCCCACCCTCAACCTTCGTCAGCGGCACCAAAATCGTGAAGGGCACGGCCGTTCGCATTGAAATGCCGCTTGACGCCATCCTGCAGGAATTTGCAACGATGGATCGCTCGTCCCAGGAGGCGCAGGCCTCATTCGAATCTCACTGTATCGCCGCCCGTGGCTCCACTACCTTGGACCTAGCCACGTACATCCAAAATGGTGTGGCCGACTGGATTCAACGTGATGTTGAGGCCCATCCCATCGAGTTTAGTCGCCAACTACTCTCTCTTGCGTCCTCCGACCCCACCCAACTCGTCCAATTGATCCGCCTCCGCCTGGTGTGTCGTTGGTTGCGAGCGACATGGGGATCTACGACCCCGTTCTACAAACTGTACGCGAATGTTTTCGGCCACAAATTCTCAATCCCCGCTCTTGACGACGACTTTGCCATGCTTCTCAGCACGGCCAATGTAACAGATCACGTCGCTCTTCACGATGGCGATGAATGTATGGTACTGGCGCTGGATGCGGAAAGTGTGTTGGCCCTTGGGGAAATCGTTCTGGCCTCCGTGGCACCCATGTACTACGCGAGTGATTCTGCCCTCTGCGTTGCTACATCATCACCTGTCTTCTCACTCCCTGCACGTGGATGTGACCGATTCCTCGCTTCATGCACGCTTAAATCTGTGCTTCTACACTCTCCTCTGGGATCCATCGTTTGGGACCGTACGCGAGCGCTCCTATCGTCAGCTGCTACCTCAGCTTCAGTCCAGGCACGCACGGACGGCAACGTGGAAGGTGACGCCTACATGGGAGACGATCTTACAACTACGCTTCTCCTCTACTGGGTGCGTGATATGGATCGGCTGAAAACGATCGACTCCCATGGTACCCTGGACATGGATGCGTCCAACCAGATCCTGTTTGACGCATCGGTGAGCACCCTGGTCCACCGCAGCCTCGACGACCTGTGGTCCGACGATGTTGCCACTTCGAGCGGCTAAGCTTGTCGCTCCCCCCACCCTCGGAGATCGAGGGTGCGCCTGCTCCCTCGATCTCCATCACAACCTGCAACATCAACGGCTTTATCAAAATCTCCGACGCTCCTGCCAAAGTATTGGGATCCACCATCACCCAATGTGTTTTCTTTCAAGAGACGAAGATCGACAACCAGGACCACTTTCGCACGATCCGCCGTCATGGAGTCCGCCC
>NW_008580213.1:99500-100098 GCF_000520115.1 Aphanomyces invadans | reverse complement strand
AACCAGTCTGTCTACTTCCATAACGTATACGCCCCAGTCGAGGACAACCTCCGTGCCCCTTTCTTCGAAAGTCTGCCCCGTGAGTTTGAGGTCGATAGCATCCACATCGTGGGCGGAGATTCAACCTCCCGTTCGACGTCGCGCTTGACGCAACCACGCTCCATCCTGGCCACAACGCTGGGAAAGTTGAATGCTTCGAGTGACTGTCCGCGCTACGCGTAGTGGACGCCTGGCGATCGAAATACCCCCTCGCTAAGGTGCTCTCTGGCCCGCGTCGGCGCAAACGACTGGACTACATCTTCATAGACCACGACTTGGTGACCGCCTTCCACGAATCCTCCACCTTTGCTCCAAACTCTTTTCTCGGCGACCACTTGACTCACACCACTACCCTCACGTCGACTGCGCACAATGCTCGAACCACCAAACGGCGTTTGTGGCGCCTTCCCTGGGAGCTGCTTCGCAATCCACGTTGGTCCGTGAAAGCTGCAAAACATAGTAGCTTCCCTAGGTGTCTAGTTGTCAAAGGGTATCATCATCGTGAATTACAAGCTAAAGTAATATTGCCGATGCTCAACCCATCCAGAGGACAATGCTG
>NW_008580213.1:98000-99400 GCF_000520115.1 Aphanomyces invadans | reverse complement strand
GGTACCTCGTTGTCCAAACCAGATGGAACAACCAGTCTGTCTACTTCCATAACGTATACGCCCCAGTCGAGGACAACCTCCGTGCCCCTTTCTTCGAAAGTCTGCCCCGTGAGTTTGAGGTCGACAGCATCCACATCGTGGGCGGAGATTTCAACCTCCCGTTCGACGTCGCGCTTGACGCAACCACGCTCCATCCGGGCCACAACGCTGGGAAAGTTGAATGCTTCGAGTGGCTGTCCGCGCTACGCGTAGTGGACGCCTGGCGATCGAAATACCCCCTCGCTAAGGTGCTCTCTGGCCCGCGTCGGCGCAACCGACTGGACTACATTTCATAGACCGCGACTTGGTGACCGCCTTCCACGAATCCTCCACCTTTGCTCCAAACGCGTTTCTCGGCGACCACTTGACTCACACCACTACTCTCACGTCGACTGCGCACACTGCTCCAACCACCAAAAGGCGTCTGTGGCGTCTTCCCCGGGAGCTGCTTCGCAATCCACGTGTGGTCCGTGCGGTGACCTTCGAAGCACAACAGCTTCTGGACGTTCTCGAGGCCAATCCCGACTGCAACTCTGGGGCTCTGTGGTGTGGGTGGCTCCGCCGTATGAAGGCCAAGCTGAGACAAAGTCAATACAACCATCAACGACACCGGTCTTCGGCGCTGCAGTTCCTTCGGCTCCAGTGGGATCGGTTAAAGCACGCCCATCGCAGCAACATGGCATCCGAGCATGACGTCGAGTCTGCTAAAGCGTCCTACACCACTGCTCGTACCGAGTGGCGCCAAGAATGCCTCGACGCTGGATTCGACCACCATTCCAATGTCAATGAAAAGGCGACCTCGCATTTCCTGCGAAAACCCCCCGCGCTCAACGTTCCCATTACCAGCGTAGCGCTTGGCGATAGCACGTCCTCCGATCCCGTGGTTGTCGCTCGGGCCTTCACTGACCTCTGGAAGTCCATCATGGTATCTTCCCCTGATGCCCCTCGTCCGAACATGGTTGTTCGCGCCCAAGTTGTCGATCATGTAACGAAGTCGCTCACCGTTGCACAAAGCACCGACCTGGATCGCCCCATCGACTCCGCTGAACTCGGGGCTGCCCTGCAATCGATGAAGCCCAACTCGGCACCAGGCCCGGATGGGTGGCCGGTGGCCTTCTTTCTCACTGCGCCTTCCATATTTGCTGCCATCCTGACCCGAGTTTTCAATGACCAGCGGTCCAAATTCGGATGCCTTCTCCCCCAGCAGCGCCTGAGCGCGGTGATTCTGCTCTATAAGAAGGGCCAACGAAACGATCCGGGCAATTACCGCCCCATCGCACTCATGCCCGTTGAAGTAAAGATCCTATCACGTGTACTTGCAGTCGTCTGTCCACCGTCGCGCCCACCATCATCCATCCAAC
>NW_008580213.1:87663-88460 GCF_000520115.1 Aphanomyces invadans | reverse complement strand
CCAAGCTGAGACAAAGTCAATACAACCATCAACGACACCGGTCTTCGGCGCTGCAGTTCCTTCGGCTCCAGTGGGATCGGTTAAAGCACGCCCATCGCAGCAACATGGCATCCGAGTATGACGTCGAGTCTGCTAATGCGTCCTACACCACAGCTCGTACCGAGTGGCGCCAAGAATGCCTCGACGCTGGATTCGACCACCATTCCAATGTAAATGAAAAGGCGACCTCGCATTTCCTGCGAAAACACCCCGCTCTCGACGTTTCTATTACCAGCGTAGCGCTTGGCGAGAGCACGTCCACCAACCCCGTGGTTGTCGCTCGTGCTTTCACTGATCACTGGAAGTCACATCATAGTGTCTCCCCCTGATGCTCCTCGTCCGAACATGGCTGTTCGAGCCAAAGTTGTCGATCATGTAACGAAGTCGCTCACCGTTGCACAACGCACCGACCTGGGTCGACCCATCGACTCCGCTGAGCTCGGGGCAGCTCTGCAATCGATGAAGCCCAATACGGCACCAGGCCCGGATGGGTGGCCGGTGGCCTTCTTTCTCACTGCGCCTTCCACATTTGCTGCCATCCTACCCGAGTTTTCAATCATCAGTGGTCCAAATTCGGATGCCTTCTCCCCCAGCAGCGCCTGAGCGCGGTGATTCTGCTCTATAAGAAGGGCCAACGAAACGATCCGGGCAATTTCCGCCCCATCGCACTCATGCCCGTTGAAGTAAAGATCCTATCACGTGTACTTGCAGTCGTCTGTCCACCGTCGCGCCCACCATCATCCATCCAACGCAGGCAG
>NW_008580213.1:77001-78599 GCF_000520115.1 Aphanomyces invadans | reverse complement strand
CTGGATTCGACCACCATTCCAATGTAAATGAAAAGGCGACCTCGCATTTCCTGCGAAAACACCCCGCTCTCGACGTTTCTATTACCAGCGTAGCGCTTGGCGAGAGCACGTCCACCAACCCCGTGGTTGTCGCTCGTGCTTTCACTGATCACTGGAAGTCACATCATAGTGTCTCCCCCTGATGCTCCTCGTCCGAACATGGCTGTTCGAGCCAAAGTTGTCGATCATGTAACGAAGTCGCTCACCGTTGCACAACGCACCGACCTGGGTCGACCCATCGACTCCGCTGAGCTCGGGGCAGCTCTGCAATCGATGAAGCCCAATACGGCACCAGGCCCGGATGGGTGGCCGGTGGCCTTCTTTCTCACTGCGCCTTCCACATTTGCTGCCATCCTACCCGAGTTTTCAATCATCAGTGGTCCAAATTCGGATGCCTTCTCCCCCAGCAGCGCCTGAGCGCGGTGATTCTGCTCTATAAGAAGGGCCAACGAAACGATCCGGGCAATTTCCGCCCCATCGCACTCATGCCCGTTGAAGTAAAGATCCTATCACGTGTACTTGCAGTCGTCTGTCCACCGTCGCGCCCACCATCATCCATCCAACGCAGGCAGCGTTTGTCCGCGGCTGCAGCATGCGGGACAACATCCACCTCCTAACCGCCCAACAGCACAAAGCGACGCGTGACAATGTGGAATGGCACGCGATCTTCCTCGACTTTGCCAAGGCTTACGACTGCGTCGACTGAACCATTCAGTTTGATGTCATGGCCAAAATGAACACCGGGCCCAACTATCTCGAGTGGGTCAAGCTGCTCTACACCAATCCTGTCGTGCGACCGCTGCTGAACGACTCCCTCGGGCCAGCCATACACCCGAACCGTGGAGACAAGCAAGGGTGTTTCTTGTACTGCCTCTTGTTCAACCTCTACATAGCAAGATCTCTTGAAGCAACAACAGGGAAAAATAGATTTGGCTCACAAATTTATGTGACATTGAAGAACTGTGTGCCTGCTGGTACCTTGAGATGTTAACGCCGCTGTAATCCGATATTCACTACAAGCCCAGTTGGAGTTCTGCTCTGACAATGTTGCTGCGCTTCTGTGAATTTCGCAAGTATTATTTGCAACACAGACGATCACTGTATCCTGCATCTACAGCTGAGTTCTCGACAAGATTTAGATTGGCCCTTTGGTGGAGGAACTTCAAGATGTGCGCTCGGTGATAAACACTATGCAGTGTGACGATTTGTCCCTTGCTGGTGTTCGAGTCCTTTTCAACGCAGTGTTGGAGGACCACGTTGCAATGATTAGTCATCTCGATCCTGATGTAAAAATCGCTACTCTTTCTATTTTTATCGGGGTTGTCAAAATCCTCAACGGAGCGGAGTCGACATTACTCCAATTGAGTTGGAATGTATTGATCCACTCCTTCATGGCACGGCTGTTCATTTTTTATCTACTGGAAAGCTCCCGTTTACAGAACGGGCCAGAAAAGCTCTAACATACGTAAACAGTTGCTACTTTGACTGCCGTTTTCTATGTCCGACGCCATACCCTCGCGAACGCTTTTTCTACCGGAAAGCTCGCCAATCTGACTTCC
>NW_008580213.1:66182-75554 GCF_000520115.1 Aphanomyces invadans | reverse complement strand
ATTCTCTCTCCATGGCACGAAAGCGGCATCGTCTAGACGGGAATGGCGACGACCGACGTGGCCTGGACGTCGTTCGACATGCTGTGCAGTGTGCTGTGGAAGCCATATCGGAAAAGGTTTGGTAGAAGTGGTGCTTGTTCGACTGACTCAACTACCATTGATGTGCTCGTAGTGTGCGGTTGACCTGACCGCGTTGACATTTCGCGTTCGGCCACATTCAACGCCGGGGTTGGCACTCCAGGACACGACCGCGTATTCGAGCGATATTCCTCTCCGCTTGTATCACTCTAAACTCCTCGACCTATCGGACATCAAAGCCACGTCCTCCCTCCTGCTTGACCAAGTGAAAGCCCACTTGGCTGCC
Organism: Aphanomyces invadans; assembly: GCF_000520115.1. NCBI lineage: Eukaryota > Oomycota > Saprolegniomycetes > Saprolegniales > Verrucalvaceae > Aphanomyces > Aphanomyces invadans. Next base: position 75,190 of record NW_008580213.1, on the reverse strand, counting down.
GCGACACTCGACGCCACAACCGCACCCGACACGATTGCTCACGTGGATGAGACGGACAGCTCGTCTCGCTTAGTCTTTTACACGCGGCATGAGCCCCGACTTACAATGGATGTACTGGATGTAACCCTTCCGCTGCAAATCCTGCATGAGGACAACGCCGTCATAGTTGTGGTCAAGCCCCACGACCTGCCCTCTGTCGACGGGCGCGATCGCGATACGTCGCTTCACCGAATCCTCCAGTCCAAATACCCCAACGTAATGTTGTCCATGGGTTTCGAGATCGATGGTCATTCCAGTGGCGGTAGGTTCGAATGGTCCACCGCCTGGACATGGAAACGTCCGGTGTCATGGTGGCGGCACTCACGTATCCATCAGCCCAACACCTGAATGCCCAATTTCGAGCAAAGAGCGTGTCCAAGACGTACACGGCGGTGGTAGAAGGCCACTTGTCGACAGAGACCTGCGTTGTGACACATCCGTTGGCAGCCGACCCGACGCACCGAGTCAAACAAATCGTCGACAACGTGTCTGGAAAGCCATGTGAAACCCAATGCAAAGTTGTTCGGCATCTGGACAATGGCGACACGAGAGTCCACCTCACGCCCGTAACTGGACGAACGCACCAACTGCGGGTACATATGCAGAGTCTGGGACACCCCATCGTCGGGGATTCCCTGTATGCCGCTCGACCGGCGTCAACGCCGCCTGCAAGATTGTGCCTCCATGCCACAACGCTCGAGTTTCGACACCCCACGACCCGTGCCAACATGACATTTCACTCGGAACCGCCATTTTAGAGCTCCACGCCCTTGACAACGTGAACCACGTGCTCAAGCGGCATCTTGCTACGAGGCGTGGGGCCTTCCCACCGGCAAAGTTCCAGTTAAATGTGCCTATAAGGAAGCAAGGACCTTGAAATTTGTGCGGCATGGATCGTTGCCACCCTGGTCGAGCAGCGCCAACCACAACAAACCTAAACTCCACAAATGCAGGGCTTGTAGCGTTTGTCCAAGTCCATTGTCCACGATTCGTCGAGAGGGTTGTCCCATCGCGCCCAACGGCATTGCCGCGTTGGGAAGATGAATTGATCTCGTGCGCTTGTCAACCTCATCGGCCAGACGGCCGCACCAGGCGTAGGCACCGTGGTCGATTCAAACCCGCACAGATAGAAACTGCTGACGTCGTTTGCTTTGAACCAATACGTTGGATTGCATGGGGGTGCAATGAGGCCCTTATGCTACTTTGGTTTTACTGCCTGGGACTCCCCGTCGTCCTTGGCCAAATGTGTTCGATATCTACCTCAATCACGAATGGTCCTCGCGGCCGAGCGACGATATCTTGTGGCTACACAACATCCCAGAAATGTCGCTGGCAGATCAAATCTCTTGAGCCCTACTCTGTCATCACGTTCGGCGTGGTCCATTTCGTTGAATACCAAAGCAGCAACAACGACGTCCTTTTCGTCAACTGGAGCGGACAGAGACCATTCCAAGCGGATGGAATGCACACACACGACACAACGTCATTTCTGGGGCCCGACGACATGGCTGAGACGTGGAACTATACAAGCACGAAGGCGCTGAGTAACGTCGGTCCAGCTACGACATTTTCGATCCGTTCGCCACGGACTTGACGACGGACTCGCTCTTGACCGACCCACTTCGCAACTTCACGTGGATCTATTACACTGGCCAATACACCCCAGACAACGACAACCCGATGACGAGAGCATCCGACGTCTACGTTATATTTCGGTCGCTCAGCCAGCCGGCTCTTACCGCTTCCTCGGATAACTGCACAACTCAACTCTATCGTACACAAACTGTCGTCGTCTCTAATTCTGCGTCCTTGGTAGGTCCAGTACATGAAAATCGTCAAAACGGACAATGCAGTCGAGGTCGCGCTGCAGAGCGCAACAACCGGGGCGTTTGCGTCTGGGTCGTTGCCGTGGCAGGCGTGTGCAATTTCAAAGGCGCGTCCGTCCAGCAGATCCCTGGTACAAAATCTGCTGTCAGGTTAACGTTTGACTCGTTTGGTTAGGTCGGTCCGTTGTTACGACTGTGCCGTCTGCGTCGCTCCGAGCGCTCGCCAGCGTGACGATTCCCAGTGCGTTCGATGTACATTTGGCAAGTTTAGCTGGAACACGAGCGACACAAATTGCCACGTTTGCCCAAAAGGAGCCGCGAGGACGCTGTCTTATCCCTTGCCGGGTACTGGCGCTTTCCAAATTCCACGGGGATATACCCGAACGCAGAATCGCCATACGACAATGGCAAGCTGAGCACGAGCTGCGGCAGGTACACGACCGCCAGCCACACCGCCACGATTCGGTTGGATGGTCCAAACAAATCGAAGGTACTCAGCTTACGCACGGGGGAAACGGCTGCCGATACGTACTCTGTAAGCGACGAGCTGTTTGTTGTCGGTGAAGTTGACCGGGTTGTCTTGACGGCAACCGATCCAGTGCTTGAGACTGAAGGGAAGGGCAGTGTGAACATCTATTGTCCTGGCAACCCAACGTGCGAGGTCGGGAATGCACTGTGTGTTTACAGCGCCCATGGGTACACTCGGACCAGCAACAGTGCGTGCGCTACCAACTTCACGCTGAACAAGATTGGTTTTGGTGGGGGACGTGATTGCGGTCGTGGTGCTCATTCGTATACCTCTGCACAAGGCCAAGAAGAAGCCAAACCTGACGTCGATTTTGACCACGATCTTCACATCATACGTACAGCTGATCGTGTTGAGTTGTTCAACGTGGACTAGCCGAAACAAGTCGTCGCCATGTTTCACGTGCAGGGGGCGGTCGCCAGCCCTGGCGATCTCCTCTTTACTCAACGACTACAAGGACGACCTTAGCCCTTATTACACGGAGCTCATTTTGTGCCTGCCCTGTGCGTGGGGTCATCTTCCCGGCGCTACATTGTACAATTCGATACCGGGGTATTCGACCGCAAATGACTGGGCAACCGCAGTCCCGGCAGGTTTGACACAAAGATGAATGATAGAACGTTCATATAGGAGAGAAGCTCGTGGCTGTCGAATACTTGGACAGTATGATTGAAAAGGTCGGTGAAAAGCCAAGCGAATGGGGTCTGCGGCCCACTTACGTAGCACTCAACGCGAACTTCGCAGGGAATCTTGGCACAGTCGAGTTGTCGAGGACGCAAGAGAGAGAGATCGCTGTACTCTGTCGATGAAAAGACCCCGCATGGATTCTAGCAATCGTTCAGTCAAGTCTTCACACGTCAGTTCACACACCGCGCACACACTTTGCTCCATGCAATAGATTAAGGTATAGATTAGGCTAGCGTCGCCACAATCTCATGCCACAAATCTCGTGCATATTCGTCCCCTTCGTCAATCGCCATGCCGTCTTGAAGCTTCGCCGTCAAGAGATCCCGCACCAATTTCATGTCGATGAGATTGCCGACGAGCTTGAGCGCCATGGGTTGCAATCTCGATCGACGGATGATCCACGGCCAGACCGCGCGCTCGACATGCACCTCGATTTCACGTCGCCATATCTCGTCCTTGGCCGCAACGTTAACGAGGCTGCACAGAGCCAACTCGACGTTCCGTTCGTCATCGTCATGTTGTAGTAGCGCATCCACCCAAAACGACGTCCACGCGTTTGCACGTGGAGCTAAGTAGTCGGAGGAGTCTTGGTCAGCAAGATGACTCGCGATAGTTAGACTCGGACGCCCCGTCTCGAGGAGCCACACCTGCCAGTGGGAGCTCATGGCGACAGCGCTGGACCCTGCACCATGGCGGCAGAGACCCAGGAGAAGCTTCAAAGTCAGCTCGCAGTCTTGCGTGTGGAGTTGGGTTGTCCACACAATGTCGACAAACCCGAGAGCCGCGAGCGAAGCGGTGCACGCTGCGTCCACGGACAAATTAAGAAAAATCTTCCACATGGGAGACAATTTGTCGTTGGAGGGCAACATGGCGATCAATTGGTCCAAGTACGGCAAAAACGACGACCGATTTGCCGCAGATACATTCACTAGCACGTCCACGACATGATCGCGGGATGGAAGTTGCATGAGGAGAGGGACGAGAGCGTCGGTGAAAGCACGATCTGGCGGGGGAGCGAACGTAATGTTGGTCAGTGCGACGAGGGCCGCATCCGCCGTCGCCGAGGCGTTTGCCTGTAGGAGGGAAGTCAAGGTCGGCACGAAAGAAGGAAGGGCTGCGAGCGACGCCGCTGCTCGTGGGTGGTCGACCAAGATCGCGCACACTTGAGTTGCGACCTCTGCCAGTGCAGGCGATTCCATCGCCGTGATCAAAGTGGTGTATGGAAACGATTGAATGAAGCTGTCCACTTGTGGACTTGCCAGCGTGGCATCCAATTGCTCCAGCACAACGACCAGCGAGTCTTCTTGGACTTCCTCGTTGTCAGTACCAGCCATCGCTTCCGACCACGCAAGCAGCCACGGAAATGAATACATCGACGTGACTGGGGCCGCGACTCGGTCGGTCGGCACTGGCGTTGGAGCCACTTCGTCCACGTCAGCTAGTTGTTCCGTCGCCAGTTGCGCTGGATATGTGTCGCCCGCTTTGCTTGACGTCACGTGCGTTCGACCAAGTAGAGTTTGCACTCGTTGGAGAAGGCTCGCACAGCCTTGTTCAAATCCGTCGGCTGTGTCGGCGCTCAAGTCCACGTACAAGAGATTGCCGAGCACCTGGTGGAATCGTTGAGATGCATGGGAGGTGGAGGACAAACCATCTTGAGCTGCCCGGCCCACGTCGCCACGCTCTTCATGGTCGGGTCCAAGATGACAGGCACCATGTGCGATGCCGTTTGAGTGCACTTGGCCATTCCAAATTCGAGCTGGCAATTGTCGTTCGGGTTTGAGCCGTTGACTTTTGCCATGTACCTGCGTGTGACGAAAACAAGCACCAAGATGGAGCGTTCAATGCCCGTCGCCATGGCCTGCAGGATGTTTCCTGTCATCTGGTCCTGGTCGAACCACGTTCGAATGCCCCTACGATTTTCCAACGATACGATTCGACGTTTGGCCGGCACATGGCGTACCGAGCTTTCAAAAAGGCATTCACGTGGCCAACTTTGGCATGGGTCGCCCCATCGACGCCCCAGTCGTGGCTCAAGAAGCAATCAAAGGTCTTTGCAACACCACTCTGGTTCAGCGCCATGTCCATTGCCCGCGCTTGACTGAGCGTTCGCTGCAGCAAGGACGGCCGATTTTGCTGGAGCATCACCCTCAACTTGGCTTGGTGGATTGTGTTGGTCACACCGAGTGTGGCAAACAACATCGGGAGTTGTTCGATGTCCAAGCTGGACAAGACGTCGCCGCCGACAGCATTCGACACGATGCTCGGGGCATACGCAGCATACGCCGATCCTAGCCCCGTCACAGCATCGGCCACTTGGGCCGGCGACGCTTCTCTGAACTGCGCTGCCCCCATCGGTCCACGTGGCTATGGTGCTGTCCGCGTTTTTGGTTTTCCAGGTTCACATCGGTTACACGAGGGCATGCTCGAGTCAAAGTCAGCCGAGGTCAGTGGTTTTCCTTCTTATGCAAGAGCACGCAATCGTCGGGGGATGGAGCTCATCTAGAGCGATTGTTTTCTCGCCAGGCGTGGGTGCATTGCCTTTATGAACTCGTATCTCCAGCAACTCCAGGCTGCGATGGTGGTGTCGACTATGGGTTGTCGTAGCAATTGGCACCCGCGGATGTCAGGGTCGCAACAAGTGAAGTGCTACCTTACCTGAAATAGCCGTTGTAACTTGCACTCAAATCGTGGCACTGCACTGTCCAATTCGGGTTGTATCCATGCCAACCGTGCCTTCCCAGCACGATGCCGTTCGCCGAACTTGTCTCAATGCTGCGTGGGTCACATCCCAGGCGGCGGTACGCAAGGTGGACCCCCGCGCTCGCGACCCGACGACAAATCGCTCCCTCTACCCATGGCTCCGTGTTTCTGTGCCTTCGGCGCGATTTCAGGTGCTCCGTCGTCACCGAGCGTGGGGATGCTGACGACAGGGACTGCGTGTAGGTGCACGACCATCGAATGACGCCGACCGTGTACACGGCTGCGTGTGGCTACAAGGAGACGATATACGGTGTTGGGTCGACCGTGGACGCTGCGACGGGCACGATCGTGAACCAGGGGACGATTCCAGGCACGTTTGTGTCCGAGTGGGGCGGCTGGCCAACCCACGAGCTCACGTCGTACGTGAATGCGATCCTGCTCCAGGAAGTGGTACGACCCATTCGAGTCCTTCGACATGTTGTACACTCCTTGCTTCAGCTAGGGTACGACGTGTCGTTTGTGCATGCGACAGGAACTTATGCGACGGAACGCATGTCCACGATGGGGCGGGGGCTTTGCACACCGACGCACTTGAACCCGGAAGTGTGGACATCGTCCCAAATGGCAGCGTTAAAAGTCCACGCGAACGAATCGACGATGGCCAACGTGGGGTATTGGGGCAGGTACAGCTCCTGACCCATGGCGCGCTGATTGATCTTGTGATTCCAACAGGAGCGGGCTGTACACGTTGCAAGCCAACGTCGACGATGCGCTGCGAGGGCCCCAAAGTACTCTGGGTGCGTCGCGAGCCGTGCAGCACACACGTGACTGCAGTCGTAGGCAACTTGTCGCGTCCGTTCTCGGCCGACTTTTGGCGAGAGTTCACGTTAAGCGACGACCTGATCGAGTACTTTTCCATTGATCGACACAATCGGTCGCGCATTGCCAAGGCCAAGTATTGCCCCGATGGCGTCGGGGGGTGTTTGGACGGTTGCTCTAAGTCATACGCGTGCACACTGCATGAAGGCCGCGGTACGGCACATATCTCTGTCCACATTTTTGACAGCGCGCGGACTCCAGGGAAATCGTGCATGCTCGTGCTCATCATGCGATGGGACTACGACCCTGGGTATCTCCAGGCGATCATGTCCAACCGCAACGTGCCTGCTTACTTTTGCTCCGCCGGCGACTCGAATCTCCAGGAGTACGTTGTCGAGACCATGCAGCGCAACGGCACGATTGTGTTTTATCATTACGTGCCCGACATGTTTCACACGGACAACCCGGGCAAGTTTGCGCGCATCCTGTGGCCGCTGCCGGACCCGGCAGTCGTTGCGACGGCGACTGGCACGTTCGGGGAGCTCGGGTGCGTCGTCGATGCCTGTCGTGCATGCAATCCCATGGCTGTTCTCTAGGTACGGCAACCCGACAACGAACCCCGTCGACGTTGACTATCCCCAAGAAAACTTGATGAAGATCTATGCCAACCTGTTGCGGAGCGACGAATTGTTGGCGCACTACTTGAACCAGTTTGTCCTGACCCAGCTCGACGTGACGACCATGCTGTCGAGTATGGCGGCATTTCAAGCCGACCCAGCGACGACGCAACCGGCCAACTTTGCCGCGGCCTGTCAGTGGGTCCGATCCAACTACGACACGTGGACGTCGTGGCTCGAAACGCTGCCTCTCTGCGACATCCGCCGACACATGACGTATACCATGACGGGCTGCAACACCACGTTTCGGCGAGTGTCGTTTGCGTGGACCCGTCCAGACCCGACCAACGCGACCCTGCCATTCGAGTGCGACGGGGGCATCGTGACGTTACCAGGGGCATTTCAAACGAGCAAGTCGTGTGAATGGCTGTCGACGCACGAAAACGAATGGACAGCGTGGACAAGTGCCCCGCCCCATTGCGACCCGTCCTTCTTTGCGTACACGATATCGTCGTGCAGTGAGGCGTCGACGCGGGAAGTCGCGTTTGCGTGGAATTTGCCCGAGGCGGCGAATCCCGCGCGGTCCAGCGAGTGTACTGGCGGCGTCGCTCTCCCGGCCAATGTCGTCCTCGACTGCGGGTATGTCCCGTATACGTCGTCGGTATGTGCCTACTGTCGCCAGGCGCCCCCATGTCGATACGGATGGTGTGTAGGCGTTCGTCGGGATCGCGGTGTTGACGAGTGTGGTCATGGTCCTATTGACAGGCTTGACAGCCCTGGTCGTGTTGTTTCGAGAACGTCCCATCATTAAGCGGTCGCAGTGGCCTCTCCTCGTGCTCATGCTGCTCGGCGGGTACTGCCTCTGTGCCACCGTGTTCCTCTTTGGCGGCCCTCCATCGCCGGGTGTCTGCGGTGGCCGTCCCTTTGTCGCTTCGCTTGGGTACACGACCGTGTTTGGATCGATCTTGGCCAAGTCCCTCCGCGTGTACGCTGTGTTCAATCAAAAGGCCATGAAGCGCGTTGTGATCACAGTGTGGCGGGCGCTGCAATGGTTTATCGTGGTCTTAGGGATCGACATGGGTACGGTCGACACCATGCCACGTCGGCGATGTCACATTGGGGCAATGGACAGGAATTGTCGCCGTCTGGCTGGTCGTGGATTTTCCGCATCCGATCTCGACGACCGTGCCATCGACAGACTTTCACGGCGACATCGACATCCAGCAATGCCGGTCGAGCAACTTCATCTTCCCCACGCTGTCCATCTTTTGGAAGGGCCTCGTCACGCTGGGCGGCGTGTACGTGGCGTTCCACATCCGGAAGGCGGACAGCGATTTCCAAGAGTCGGTTTGGATGTTTGCGTCGTCGTGCATGGTCATTGTCGGCGGCGGCGTCATGCTCGCGCTTACGTACGCCACGACCATGTCCCCCGTGTCGACATTTACACTCCAAGCGGTCGTGATTCTCCTGTGCACGGTAACCCACCTCGAGAGAGCCGTGGATGTGTCAATTGTCGGCGTAGGTGACGGTGATGGCGCTCATGCTCGTGCCCAAGTTTTTCAAGTTGCACGCTGTGACGCCGATCGAAGTGTTTCCATCGAGGAAAACGTCCTCCATGACGTCGTCGACCAAATTGGCCGCGGCGAAAACGGCGCCGAACAAACCAACCCCGCCGTCCAACTCGCAGCGGCTCTCAAGTGGCTCCCAGATCGCTCCATCCAACTCGGCCGCTGCTCTGCTCACGTCCTCGGCGTCGCAAGGCACCGGTGAGAATGCCATCTCCGACGCAACGTC